>NC_037673.1:104126026-104255585 GCF_003255815.1 Theropithecus gelada | reverse complement strand
TTAACAAAAGAACAGATACATTTTTATTCACATACATACATATGTGGAAGTTCACAGAAAAATGTGACACAAAGAGGTCGTTAGATTTTGGGCCTGATATATCACCTTAATAGAGAAAGGGGTGGGGGACAAAGGACACTTACGGGAAAACAAATGACTTTTTGGAAAGACAAAGAAGCCCTTAGGAGAGTATATCAGAGACATGATAGCTTTGTGACAATTTCTTTATATGAGTGGCACAGAAACTTCTCATCACCAGTGATGAGAGTCTATCTTCCCTGGTTGCTCCTGGGGAGGAGATTTATGTCAACTGAGCTTTTTTCTTTTTTTGCAATTCTTCTGGGAGGCTCTGTTTTTAGGTAGATAGATTTCAGGGACTCAAATGACTGCTCGAAATAATTTTTATGCTATAGTAGCATGTTCTGGACCCATTCATGTGCATTTTATTTGAATTTTTTTCCCCCAAGCTACAGGCTTACTGATAAAATAAGCTGACATTACTCCTATACAATGTTTAGGATTTCAAAAAATATAAATTTTGTTTAGCTAAATTGAGTCACTATTTGAAACAACGTGTTATTTTAGTATGTCAGCTTTAAGATAATTTCCAAGATCTTTAGGTAACTTAAAACCTTGGACTTCTACTAAGTTGAGTTAATTAATAGATAATCACTGAGTCCTAGGACAATTTCTAAGTAATAAGAACACTGAACCATTAACTAAACAGTTTAAAATTTATCTACTTTTGCTTCTGATTTTATATGCCACAGAAAGGCTGTATTTTTCAGTCATGTGAACGAGTATGTTTAGTTTTACCACCTTAAGAAGATGTAAAAGAGACGTGCAGCTGCTGTAGAACGTTGTGTTTTGTGTGTTAACGTGCTAGTTTACTCAAATTGTTGTGCATGCCAGAAAGTTTGACAATCCACCCTCTTGGGAGAAAAAGTTTTACTCTACTCACTTAGGTTAGACCGGTTGGGGCCTGCATATTAACTAACAATAGACAGACTGGCAGGAAAAAAGACAAGATTTATTTATGCCTACATATGTAAGTCATTCAATAATGAGCAACTTGCTGAACAGCCAGAGGTAAAGGTTTATATATAAACTTAACCAAAAAAGGGTAGATTTAGGACTCTAAAGGGAAAGTATCGAAGGTTCTATTGGGTTTTTTGATGCTAATGAGCAGCTGAATTCACACATCTGGTGGTAAGAGTTAGTCTTTCTTTCAAATAAGAAACTTCCTCTGAGAAGGGGTGAATGGCTGCTGTATTTGGGGAGTATCTGCTTTAGTTTAGATAATGTTTCTCTCTGTGGCTGCAGATTGTTCATATGTTTTCAGTTTAAAGTAATTTTAATCCCTTCACTCCCATACCATCATTTTTTTTCTCTGTGAATTAAAAGTCAATAACTTTGTTAAAAATTGTAATTATTAGGGATCATTGAGACCATAACAGGAGTAATAGTAACACAGAAATAAAATTGGGATTATGCTTTTGTTTTTCAAAGAAAAAGAGTAGGTTTTTTTTTTCTCCCCTGAAGATAAAAAGGTTATTTTCTTAAATCTTCAACTCCTTTACTCCAAAGAGTGTAAGAACTTTAGGGACGCCATAGAGATTTGGTTCGTATGAGAAATGTAAAAAATATCTATTTTTTCAGTCATTGGACACCAGCAATATCAATCATCTGAATCCACTGTATATTAAAACAAATAACATAGTTTTTGTGAAAGATAACTACATATATGTTAAATATAAAAACTATGTTAGACATAAAAAAAAAAAGATGTATCTATCTAGCTATCTTCTTTTTTTTTTAGAGACAGGGTCTTGCTGTCTTGCCCAGGCTGAAGTACAGTGGCTCAATCATGGAACTCCTGGGCTCAAGTGATCCTCCCACCTCAGCTTCCCAAGTAGTTGGGACTATAGGTGATCACCACCACACCCAACTAATTTTTAAATTTTCTGTAGAGATAGGGTCTCAGTATGTTGCAGGCTGGTCTTGAACTCCTGGCCTCAAGTAGTACTCCTGCCTCAGCCTCCCAAAGTGCTGGGATTACAGGCATGAGCCACCACACCCAGCTAAAATAACAAAATTTTCTAAAGCCAAAATATATGAGAATGGCATTGGTTTACATTTTTGTAAATCTCTTAAATGTATGGCTTACTAGAAAATATCTGGATTCACATGTCTACATCTGTATTTAATCTGTTATAATATGACATATCATGTAGTCTTTGCACTGTACATGTGTGAGAATGAAAAAGGCAAATGCTATTTTAATATTATTATGAAAGTACTTTTTACTGTGTGCATCCCCAAAAGGGTTTCAGGAACCTTAGAGTTCCCAAGACTGTACTCTATCTTTAAGAAAAGGGTGAGTTGATGCTAGAATGTAAAAGTATAATGAAGGAGAAAACTTGAGAGTGATTTTTTTCTCTTGACTTAAAATAACTGAGTATGAAAAGAGATTCTAAAATATGTTAAATTTTAGCAAAGAGTACTCAGTTTTAATAACTTACTTCCTCAGTTTACAGAGTAATAACTGTCACCTATAATATGAAAGCTTACTTTTTACCTTTCCTGTTATCTGCCTACATAGCAGAGATTCTGTGGCTAATCAGAACTTTTTGTGTTTGCTTTATTTTGATTTTACTACGTTCTTTACTATTTAAAGGAAAAAAAGTCTCACTTTTGAAAGAGCTAAGGTTCTTTACAATCATCTTACCAAAAATTGTTTACTGTCTCTTTGATTAAACAGGTAACTAAATATTGTTTCTCATTAACCCATGACCCTACCTTAAGTGTTTGTATATCCTCTGACAACTCTTTCAAAATAGATTTCCCAAAATTAAAACCCTAAATTTAGAAAAAAATATTTTTTATATACCTTGCCAAAATTTAGTTTTTATGGACCCCAAAATATATTTCAGATTTCTCAAGGGCTCCTGGAAAAATCACAGAGATTTGGTTTCTCACCATATAAAAAAAGAAAAGCTAGAAATAATTAGGTTTTTTTTGACATGCTACTATTGTAAGAATTAGATGGGAAGACTCGTCAGATTAGAAGAGATGTTCAATCTTCCCTAGAATGTTTGCGTAGGCAAATGTTATTAATATAACTTTTCACAATGTGTATGCTTTATGGGAAGTTCCTGGAGGTGTGCCAGTGTTCTTGCTATCTATAATAGGTTTTTACTCTCAGGGGAAATATGATCAAAACTCAAGAAATAGTTTTTTTGTTTTGTTTTGTTTTTAGAGACAGGGTCTTACTCTGTCACCAAAGCTGCAGTGCAGTGGCGTGATCACAGCTCACTGCATTCTCAAACTCCAGGGCTCCTGAGTAGTTAGGACTACTGGCCCATGCCACCACACCTGGCTACTTTTAACATATTTTGTACAGACAAGGTCTTGCTGTGTTGCCCAGGCTGGTCTTGAACCCCTGGGCCCAAATGATCCTCTCTCCTCAGCCTCTCAAAGTGGATCACAGGTATGATAAGCCATGGCACCTGGCTGGAAATTCATGAAATAGTTATGTAATACACCACAATAGAGAATTTTACTTTCTTATATTATTCTGCAGTAATAAATAAACCACACCCAATGTCTTTGCTGTAATCTACACATAGTTTTTACTTCACTCTCAGGTTTGCCTGAAGACTCTAAATTACAGCCCAGAGTTTGTGTCTTTAACAAATAAATACAGTTTTATATACTAGTGGAAAGGGACCACACCAGGTACGTTTAACTGTTGACACTTCAACACACAGACTATTGCCTAGGCTTCTGAATTGATATCACTTAGCTAACTTTCAGACCCTACCTTGAACTGAGTCAGAATTTCCAGAACTCTTTTTAAAGTCTATAAACTGGTGACTTCATGAAAGCTCGACTGCTAAGCAAGACCCAGTAAAACAAAATTAACTACAGAGGACTGAGTGGAATGATGAGGGAAATTTTATGGTGGTTATTTGTCTGCAATATTGATGTGTTATTGTTCTATTTTCTGGGTATATCAAAAGGCCATTTTCTTCTTAAATAATCTGTAACCCATAATTCAATTCACTGCCTTTGTATGCTAAAATAAAACAGTTTTATGTGGTATCTGATTTTCACTGACTCACTCCCCAGAATTCAGAGACTTTTACTAAGTCCCAGTGCTTTTCATGGCAATATAGTTATTTATATACATTTGATAGAAATTTATCTGCTTTTATACCAGGATATAATTGGATATATTGTACAACCAAAGCCTAGACTGAAAGGTATGATTTCAGAATGATGCTCTTTTAATCAGACACGACAGGTCTTTTATGAAAAACAAAGGGTGACTTTACATATGAGACCAATACTTATGAAGCCCACCTAGTAAAACTGGTTTACATGTCCCAGGTTTACAGATGGTTAAAGGAAGATCAGATATTGGCAAGCTAGGAAATTTAGCCAATTGTGAGGACCTCAAAAAGAGGGGCAATTACTCATTTTCTATAGATATTATAAAAGGAAACTGGTGGAGGTAAGTTTTGGGTCTTGATTTCTAAACCTCAAGATAGCAAATAATAGACACTTTTAAGATTCCAATACAAGATTCCTTATGACACCTCCCAAACAGAAGTTTATTTTGTGGCCTTAGCACTTACTGCTTATGTTTGAATAGCAGACCCAAGGAAGCTTATACAGTTTGTTAACACTCTTCTTCATCAATTTTCCTATAAAAGACCAATTAGTAAATATTTTCAGCTTTGTGACAGGACCAGGACAAGGATGAGATGAATGAGATGTATTAGTGCCATGCCAAGCCATAATGGAGTCTTAGGTTATAAGGGAGGAAAAAATACCTTTCCTTCTACCCATGGCTGAAGTCCCCACAACAAAAGACAGATTAACAAGAGAAGAACATGCAAACTTATTTAATATAAGTTTTACTTGACACGGGAGGCTTCACAAGGAAATAAAGAATGAAGAAACAGTTAAATATAAGGGTTTTTGCATAGTAGGTTTGATGCAGAGTAAACAGTTATGGAGACAAATAAGGCAAACAGTATGATCTAATGGTAATAAACTGGGGGAAACTTAGCAAGGTATGTTTGTTTTGATTCTTATTGGCACCTCTGTTCCTTTGGAGATAAGGATGCTCCTTTCCTCTACTCAAGGGAGGATACTCTCACATAAAGGTCTTCCGACCTGCTTCAGGGGAAGGCTGAAAATCATTCCTCATATTACTGAAATAAACTTTATGTGATCATATTATTTTAGTATTGTACATTCAGTTTTGTGAAAGACTTTGAAACTACAAAAAAGAAGAAACCATTACTAGGTGTCCTATAAAATGCTGTGTTGTCTAACCTACTCTTCCTCATTTTTTAAAAATTATTATACTTTAAGTTCTGGGGTACATGTGCAGAACATGCAGGTTTGTCACATAGGTATACACTGCCATGGTGGTTTGCTGAACCCATCAACCCATCATCTACATTAGTTATTTCTCCTAATGCTATCCCTCCCCTAGTCCCTCAACCCACGACAGGCCCCAGTGTGTGATGTTCCCCTCCCTACGTCCATGTGTTCTCATTGATCAACTCCCACTTATGAGTGACAACATGTGGTGTTTGATTTTCTGATTTTCTGTTAGTTTGCTGAGAATGATGGTTTCCAGCTTCATCTATGTCCCTGCAAAGGACATGAACTCATCCTTTTTAAATGACTGCATAGTATTCCATGGTGTGTATATGCCACATTTTCTTTATCCAGTCTATCACTGATGGACATTTGGGGTGGTTCCAAGTCTCTGCTATTGTGAACAGTGCTATAATAAACATACGTGTACATGAGTCTTCATAGTAGAATGGTTTATAATCCTTTGGGTATATAACCAGTAATGAGATTACCACGTCAAATGGTATTTCTGGTTCTAATCTTTGAGGAATAGCCACACTGTCTTCCATAATAGTTGAACTAATTTACACTCCCACCAACAGTGTAAAAGCATTACTATTTCTCCACATCCTCTCCAGCACCTGTTGTTTCCTTTTTAATGATCAGCATTCTAACTGGTATGAGATAGTATCTCATTGTGGTTTTGATTTGCATTTCTCTAGTGACCAGTGATGATGAGGTTTTTTCATATGTCTGTTGGCTGCATATATGTCTTATTTTGAGAAGTGTCTGTTCATATCCTTTGCCCACTTTTTGATGGGGTTGTTTTTTTCTTGTAAATTTGTTTAAGTTCTTTGTAGATTCTGGATATTAGCCCTTTGTCAGACGGATAGATTGCAAAAATTTTCTCCCATTCTGTAGGTTGCCTGTTCACTCTGATGACAGTTTCTTTTGCTGTGCAGAAGCTCTTTAGCTAGTTTAATTAGATCCCACTTGTCTATTTTGGCTTTTGTTGCCATTACTTTTGGTGTTTTAGTCATGAAGTCCTTGCCCATGCCTATGTCCTGAATGGTATTGTCTAGGTTTTCTTACGGGGTTTTTATGGTTTTAGGTCTTACGTTTAAGTCTTTAATCCATCTTGAGTTAATTTTTGTATAAGGTATAGGGAAGGGATCCAGTTTCAGCTTTCTGCATATGGCTAGTCAGTTTTCCCAAAACCATTTATTAAACAGGAAATTCTTTCCCTATTGCTAGGTTTTGTCAGGTTTGTCAAAGATTAGGTTGTAGATCTTATTTCTGAGGCCTCTGTTCTGTTCCATTGGTCTATATATCTGTTTTGATACCAGTACCATGCTGTTTTGGTTACTGTAGCCTTGTAGTATAGTTTGAAGTCAGGTAGCATGATGCCTCAAGCTTTATTCTTTTTGTTTAGAATTGTCTTGGCTATGTGGGGTTTTTTTGGTTCCGTATGAAATTTAAAGTAGCTTTCTCCAATTCTGTGAAGAAAGTCAATGGTAGTTTGATGGGGATAGCATTGAATCTGTATATTACTTTGGACAGTATGGCCATTTTCACGATATTGATTCTTCCTATCCATGAGCATGGAATGTTTTTCCATTTGTTTGTGTCCTCTTACTTGCTTTAGCAGTGGTTTGCAGTTCTCCTTGAAAAGGTCCCTCACATCCCTTGTAAGTTGTATTCATAGGTATTTTATTCTCTTAGTAGCAATTGTGAATGGGAGTTCACTCATGATTTGGCTCTCTGTTTGTCTGTTGTTGGCGTATAGGAATGCTTGTGATTTTTGCACATTGATTTTGTATCCTGAGACTACTGAACTTGCTTATCAGCTTAAGGAGATTTTGGGGTGAGATGAGGGGGTTTTCTAAATATACAATCATGTCATCTGTAAACAGAGACTATTTGACTTCCTCTTTTACTATTTGAATACCCTTTATTTCTTTCTCTTGCCTGATTGCCCTGGCCAGAACTTTCAACACTATGTTGAATAGGAATGGTGAGAGAGGGCATCCCTGTCTTGTGCCGGTTTTCAAAGGGAATGCTTTCAGTTTTTGCCCATTCAGTATGATATTGGCTGTGGGTTTGTCATAAATAGCTCTTATTATTTTGAGATATGTTCCATCAATACCTAGTTAATTGAGAATTATTAGCATGAAGGACTGTTGAATTTTGCTGAAGGTCTTTTCTGCATCTATTGAGATAATCATGTGGTTTTTGTCATTGGTTCTGTTTATGTGATGGATTATGTTTATTGATTTGCATATGTCGAATCAGGCTTGCATCCCAGGGATAAGGCCGACTTGATCGTGCTGGATAAGCTTTCTGACGTGCTACTGGATTCGGTTTCTTGGTATTTTACTGAGGATTTTTGCATCAATGCTCATCAGGGATATTGGTCTAAAATTCTCTTTTTTTGTTGGGTCTCTGCCAGGCTTTGGTATCAGGATAATGTTGGCTTCATAAAATGAGTTAGGGAAGATTCTCTCTTTATCTCTTGATTGGAATAGTTTCAGAAGGAATAGTACCAGCTCCTCTTTGTACCTCTGGTAGAATTCGGCTGTTAATCTGTCTGGTCTTGGCCTTTTTTTGTGTGTGTTGGTAGGCTATTAATTACTGCCTCAATTTCAGAGCCTGTTATTGGTCTATTCAGAGATTCCACTTCTTCCTGGTTTAGTGTTGGGAGGGTGTATGTGTCCAGGAACTTACCCATATTTTGAAAAGATCAACAAAATTGATAGACCACTAGCCAGACTAATAAAGAAGAAAAGAGAGAAGAATCAAATAGATGCAGTAAAAAATGATAAAGGGCATATCACCATCGATTCCAACGAAATACAAACTAACATCAGAGAGTACTATAACTATAAACACCTCCACACAAATAAACTAGAAAATCTAGAAGAAACAGAAAAATTCTCAGCAAACTATCACAAGGACAGAAAACCAAACACTGTATGTTCTCACTCATAGGTGGGAACTGAACAGTAAGATCACTTGGACACATCACACACCGGGGCCTGTCAGGGGGTTGGCGGGTCGGGGAGGGATAGCATTAGGAGAAATACCTAATGTTGTTGATGAGTTGAAGGGTGCAGTAAATCAACATGGCACATGTATACCTATGTATAAAACCTGCACATTGTGCACATGTACCCTAGAGCTTAAAAGTATAATAATAATAGTAATAATAATAATAATAAACCAGCTCCTGGACTCACTGATTTTTTTGAGGGGTTTTTCATGTCTCTATCTCCTTCTGTTCTGCTCTGATCTTAGTTATTTCTTGTCTTCTGCTAGCTTTTGAATTTGTTTGCTGTTGCTTCTCTAGTTCTTTTAACTTTAATGTTAGGGTGTCAATTTTAGATCGTTCCTGCTTTCTCTTGTAGGCATTTAATGCTACAACTTACCCTGCAAACACTGCTTTAAATGTGTCCCAGAGATTCTGGTACCTTGTGTCTTTGTTCTCATTAGTTTCAAAGAACATCTCTATTTCTACCTTCATTTCATTATTTACCCCGTAGTCATTCAGGAGCAGGTTGTTCACTTTCCATATAGTTGTGCAGTTTAGAGTGAGTTTCTTTATCCTGAGTTATAATTTGATTACATTGTGGTCTGAGAGACAGTTTGTTATGATTTCCATTCTTTTGCGTTTGCTAAGAAGTGTTTTATTTCCAATTATGTGGTCAATTTCAGAATAAGTGTGATGAAGTGCTGAGAAAAAAATGTATATTTTGTTCATCTAGCATGGAGAGTTCTGTAGATGTCTATTACGTCCACTTGGTCCAGAGATGAGTTCAAGACCTGAATATCCTTGTTAATTTTCTGTCTCATTGTTCTGTCTAATATTGACAGTGGGGTGTTAAAGTCTCCCACTATTATTGTGTGGGAGTCTAAGTCTCTTTGTAGGTCTCTAAGAACTTGCATCATGAATCTGGGTGCTCCTGTATTGAGTGCATATATATTTAGGAGAGTTAGCTCTTTTTGTTGCATTGATCCCTTTACCATTATGTAATGCCCTTGTCTCTTTTGATCTTTGTTGTTTTAAAGTCTCTTTATCAGAGACTAGGATTGCAACCCCTGCTTTTTTTTTTCCCACATTTGCTTAGTAAATCTTCCTCCATCCCTTTATTTTGAGCCTACGTGTGTCTTTGCACATGAGATGGGTCTCCTGAATACAGCACAGCAGTGAGTCTTGACTCTATCCAATCTGCCAGTCTGTGTGTTTTAACTGGGGCATCTAGCCCATTCACATTTAAGGTAAATATTGTTATGTGTGAATTTGATCCTGTCATTATGATGCTAACTGGTTGTTTTGCCCATTATTTGATGCAGTTTCTTCATAGTGCCAATGTTCTTTACAATTTGGTATGTTTTTGCAGTGGCTGGTACTGGTTGTTCCTTTCCATGTTTAATGCTTCCTTAAGGAGCTCTTGTAAGGCTGGCCTGGTCATGAGAAAATCTCTCAGCATTTGCTTGTCTGTAAAGGATTTTATTCTAGTTCGCTTATGAAGCTTAGTTTGGCTGGCTATGAAATTCTGGGTTGAGATTCTTTTCTTTAAGAATGTTGAACATTGGCCCCCACTCTCTTCTGACTTGTAGGGTTTCTGCCGAGAGATCTGCTGTTAGTCTGATGGGCTGCCCTTAACATTTTTTCCTTCATTTCAACCTTGGTGAATCTGATGATTACGTGTCTTGGGGTTGCTCTTCTCGAGGAGTATCTTTGTGGTGTTCTCTGTATTTCCTGAATTTGAATGTTGGCCTGTCTGGCTACGTCGGGGAAGTTCTCCTGGATAATATCTTGAAGAGTGTTTTTCAACTTGGTTCCATTCTCCCCATCACTTTCAGGTACACCAATCAAATGTAGATTTATTCTTTTCACATAGTCACATATTTATTGAAGGCTTTGTTCGTTTCTTTTCATTCTTTTTTCTCTAATCTTGTCTTCTTGCTTTATTTCATTAAGTTGATCTTCAATCTCTGATATCCTTTCTTTTGCTTGATCCCTCCGGCTACTGATACTTGTGTATGCTTCACAAAGTTCTTGTCCTGTGTTTTTCAGCTCCGTCAGGTCATTTATATTCTTCTCTAAATTCGTTATTCTAGTTAGCAATTCATCTAACCTTTTTTCAATGTTTGTAGCTTTCTTGCATTGGGTTAGAACATGCTCCTTTAGCTTGGAGGAGTTTATTATTACCAACCTTCTGAATCATACTTCTGTCAATTCATCCAACTCATTCTCCATCCAGTTCTGTTGCCTTGCTGGCAAGGAGTTGTGATCCTTTGGAGAAGAGGCTTTCTGTTTTTTTTCAGCCTTTTTCCGCTGGTTTCTCTCCATTTTTGTGAGTTTATCTACCTTTGGTCTTTGACGTTGGTGACATTCAGATGGGGTCTCTGAGTGGATGTCCTTTTGTTGATGTTGATGCTATTCCTGTTTGTTAGTTTTCCTTCTAACAGTCAGGGCCCTCTGCTGCAGGTCTGCTGGAGTACGCTGGAGGTCCACTCCAGACCATGTTTGCCTGTGTATCAACCACGGAGGCTGCAGAACAGCAAAAATTGCTTCCGCTTCCTTCCTCTGGAAGCTTCGTCCCAGAGGGGCACCCGCCAGATGCCAGCCAGAGCTCTCCTGTAGGAGGTGTCTCCCAGTCAGGATACACAGGAGTCAGGGACCCATTTGAAGAGGCAGTCTGACCCTTATCAGGGCACGAATGCCGTGCTGGGACGTCTGCTGCTCTCTTCAGAGCCACCAGGCAGGGATGTTTAAGCCTACTCAAGCTGTGCCCACAGCCACTGCTTCCCCCAGGTGCTCTGTCCCAGGGAGATGGCTGTTTTATCTAAAAGTCCGACTGGGGCTATGCCCCTCCCCCCACCAACCTTCAACATCCCAGGTCAACCTCAGACTGTGCTGGCAGTGAGAATTTCAAGCCAGTGGATCTTAGCTTCCTGGGTTCCATGGGGTTGGGACACGCTGAGCCAGACCACTTGGCTCCCTAGCTTCAGTCCCTTCTCAGGGGAGTGAACAGTTCTGTCACTGGTATTCCAGGTGCCACTGGCGTATGAAGAAAAAAAAAAAAAAAAACTCCTGCAGCTAGCTCAGTGTCTGCCCAAACAGCTGCCCAGTTTTGTGCCTGAAACCCAGGGCCCTGGTGACATAGGTGCCCGAGGGAATCTCCTGGTCTGTGGGTTGTGAAGAATGTGAGAAAAGGGCAGTATCTGGGCCAGAGTGCACTGTTCCTCATGGCACAGTCCCTCACGGCTTCCCTTGGTAGGGGAGGGAAATCCCCTGACCCCTTGCACTTCCCAGGTGAGATGAGGCCCCACTCTGCCTCAGTTTGCCCTCCATGGGCTGTACCCACTGTCCAACCAGTCCCAATGAGTTGAACTGGGTAACTCAGTTGGAAATGCAGAAACCACCCACCTTCTCTGTCGATCATGCTGGGAGCTACAGACTGGAGCTGTTCCTATTCGGCCATCTTGCCAGCAAATTTCCACCCTTTCTCATTATTCGGGACTTTTATTGCTTCTTAGCTATTTTACCACTCTATTAGTTATAGTAAACTGTTAGTAATTCAAATGACTTTTGTTGGTTATGATGCAATTGATTATTTCCCTGTGGAATTTGGAGTTTGACCAATTTTGAATCTATTGAATTCATTTCAGCACTCTGGATTACCTCTATTTGTGTCTTCTTTGGAATCTCCTTGATTTGGTTCTTTACCCTTTTCTAGTTCCTTCAAAAACTGAATTAAAACATTCTTTAACACATCTTTATTTTATTTTTTTGTTCAAGATTCATCATTTTACCTTTAAAAACATTTAATATCCTTTAATAATGGGTTAAGACATACATAATTTATTATAAAAGTCCAGTTATACACTCAGGAAAGTGAGGATAGCTTTGGGATCGTTCATGAGATCCAACTATGTGGCAGGGTGTTGGGGATACAATAATGAATATAGAAGACTAGTTCCTTCCTCCCAGAATTTACAACCCAGTGAATTTCCTGGTCCTTTCTATTGATCCATCCATCCACTCACTCTTCTACACTACAAATGTTTATTTAAGCATACTGTTAGTACCACAGCTCAGTCACATTTGGGTTGAATAAACTTTTTCAATCTGGCCTTCAAGCCTTAAAGACATATTTAACAATGTTGCTGGGTCAGGCACGGTGGCTCACACCTATAATCCCAGCACTTTAGGAGGCCAAGGCAGACGGAGCACAAAGTCAAGAGATTGAGACCATCCTGGCCAACATGGTGAAACCCTTTCTCTACTAAATTACAAAAAAAAAAAAAAAAATTAGCTTGGCGTGGTGGTGTGCACCTGTAGTCCCAGCTACTCAGGAGGATGAGGCAGGGGAATTGCTTGAACCTGGGAGGCAGAGACTGTAGTGAGCTGAGATCGCACCACTGCACTCCAGCCTGGCGACAGGGTGAGAATCCATCTCAAACAAACAAAAAAATGTTGCTGTAGGAAACTGTGTAATGCATTCCACCCAACATTTTTTGATGAAATAAAAATCTTAGTAACATTTCTCTAGCTCTTTTAAATAGAAGAGGAAAAGGACCTACTCTCATAATTTCTCATGACTACAAGACTAGTAACAACTGACCAGGCACAGTGGCTCATGCCTGTAATCCCAGCACTTTGGGAGGCTGAGGTGGGTGGATCACGAAGTCAGGAGATCGAGACCATCCTGGCTAACACGGTGAAACTCCATCTCTACTAAAAAATACAAAAAATTAGCTGGGTGTGGTGGTGAGCACCTGTAGTCCCAGCTAATCGGGAGGCTGACGCAGGAGAATGGCATGAACCTGGGAGGCGGAGCTTGCAGTGAGCCAAGATCGCGCCACTGCACTCCAGACTGGGTGACAGAGCAAGACTCCGTCTCAAAAAAACACAAAAACAAAAACAAAAACAAAAAACAAGACGACTAGTAACAATTTACAAATAAATTTTTATTCTATTATTGTATTGGGAACTAGATTATCTATGGAATGTACGTACTTATTCAATGATGCTGTTGTTATTGAAAATGTTTCTCAAAATTCTTTAGAATTGCCTTCAAATATACAAGTACAGTATTCTGAATACCTCAGTGAAATATTCATCCATTTAAGGAGGATCTGATTTTAGAAAGGGCCAAAAGTCTTTTGGAAATAATTTTAGTCTTATTTTGCGGATAAGAAACTAAAGATAAAAAATAATTTTTAGATGACTTCTTTTCCACGTTCCCTGAGTCTTTTACTACAAAAAATGTAGGAATCATCCAAAAGACTTTTAGCATTTTAAAGTAATATATTAATTATAGAGTACTAAATGAAATTCCCACTTGAGTCCTTCCAATCCTGCCCCCCTGCCTCATTTAGCAGTCGGTGCCACTATTAATGATATTAGGTATATTAATGCCAACTTTTTCAGGAGTTTATAAAGATAGAACTATATGTACTAATCACACAGATTTTTAAAACCTGGAATCATGCAATACATATTTGTCTATAATTTTCCTTTTATTCATAGCCATTTACTATGGGCTTCCTTTTAGTCAGAATAAGAAGATTATTATTCATTAGTTTTAAGAGTTATTCAATATTTTTTGTAGTGGCAGATCATAGTTTATTCAACCATTTTCCTATTAATGGTCATTTGTTTTAGTATATTGCCATTGCACAAGAAAAGAAAGAGTCTTCAATGGACATCTTTACATTTATATCTGAATATTCTTGTACCATCATTTCTGTAAGATAAATTTTGGGAAAAACTATATAAATTTATTTTAATAGATTTTTCTAATTTGCTTTTTCAAAAGACTGTAGAAGTTATTACTCCTCCCAAATACTCTTGAAGAATATCAGAGAATAGCAGTTTCCACATGCTCACCAACACTGGATTGTATTAATCTTTTAAGTTTTGACAATGTGATGAGTGAAATGGAATCTCATTGTTACAGAAATTCGCATTTTCCTGACCAATAAGGAAGTTGAGTACATTTTAATGTATTTATTATTTTTATGTTTTTCTTCAAATATTCCTTTTCATATTTTTGTCCATTTTCCTGTTTTATATTGCTTTCAAATTTTTTATTAATTTCTAGAAGCCCTCTAAATATCAAATATCTAAAGATCTCTATTAACTCTTCATTCCATGTAAAACATCTTCTCCCAGTCTTTTGAGTTTGTTCACATGTGTCACTAGCTATGCACAAATGTGGCTGGGCGAGGTGGCCCATGCCTGTAATTCCAGCACTTTGGGAGGCTAAGGTGGGAGGATCCTTTGGGTCCAGGAGTTCAAGACCAGATATTAGTTGGGCATGGTTGTGTGCACCTGGGGTTCAGGCTACTCAGGAGGCTGAGTCAGGAGGCTTGCTTGAGTGCAGGAGGGGAGGCTACAGTTAGCCATGATAGTGCCACTGCATTCCAGCCTGGGCAACAGGGTGAGACATTGTCTCAAAAAAACAAAAATGTATAATTTCTTAAATACAATCAAATCCATTACTCCCCTCTTTAAAATTACAGCTTCCCTGCATTGCTTAGGAAGCAATTTTTTATTTCCTATGAAAAATAATAAAATAATAATTTGCGTGTGAAATAGAAAAACTCCAGCTTCTAAGTGAAAATGAGAAATCTTATTTTTAAGCCAAAAAAGTAATAATGAATTCAACTCACATAGCTTCAAAAATCTAAAAAAAACTATAAACGAAATGACTACTAACATATTCAAATAATACAAAATGATCACATAAAGTTTATTATAATAATGTGAGGATGGCTTACTAGTTGGAAATCTGTTGATGGAATTTATCACATCAGTAGGACAAAGATTTAAAAACGTATAATTATTAACATAAATGCCCCCAAAATAATGAATTTGTATCCAATTTCCACTGCTGGTCGTTTAAAAAATACAAAAATAGGAATGCAAGAATAGTATTTATCTCAAATAGCCAAAATCACACTTAATTTGGGAAGCACTAGAATCATTAGTTTTTATATTTCAGGTACATGACACCTTTGCTTGTTTCATCACTATTATTTGATCTTGCTTGGAAAGTTTATGCAAATGAATAAAATTAAGAAAAAGAAATGTAAGTTATTTATATAGAAAAATTAGTCAAACTAGAAGATTGGATGATTTTCCACCTAAGAAACTTTTAATTCAAAAGATATAATTCAAAAGAATGAATAAGTAAATTCATTCAAGTGAATTTGTAGAGATGGGCATCTTGCTATGTTGCTCAGGCTGTTCTCAAACTCCTGGCCTCAAGCGGTCCTCCTGCCTCAACCTTCCAAAGTGCTGGGATTACAGGTGTGAGCCACCATGCCCAGCTAAAGTGGTTTGTAACAAAATACTTATACAACAAGCACTACATTCCTACATAGCATTAATTACACTAACTAAACAATATGTTAGGAAAAGCATCAATTTCCAGTAGTACAAATGCTATGAAGTCATGAGAAATATTTTAAAATGTCCAGGAAAATGCAGTATTTTATTAAGGAACATAAAGCTTTGAGTAAATGTAGAGCTATATCATGTTTCTTAAAGAAATATTACTATTTAAAAATATGTCAGCCGTGCGTGGTGGCTCACGCCTGTAATCCCAGTACTTTGGGAGGTCAAAGTGGGAGTGTTGCTCAAGTCTAGGAGTTTCAAATCAGCCTGGGCAACACAGTGAGATCATGTCTCTACAAAAAATACAAAAAATTAGGTGAGTGTGGTGGTGTATGTCTGTGGTCTCAGCTACTTCAGGAGGCTGAGGTGGGAGGATCACTCGAGCCTGGGAGGTCTAGGCTTCAGTGAGCCATAATCCTGCAACTGCACTCCAGCCTGGGCAAAAGAGTTAGACCCTTTCCAAAAATAAATAAAAACAAAACTATGTTAATTTTCTACAAGTTAATTTATAAATGTAATTTAATACTAACCAAAGGTCAAATGAGACACTGAAAAATGATTCTGATATTCATCTGAGAGTCTAAATTGATGAGATGAACCCTGAATATTTTGGAAACATATAAATAACAATGACTTGATCTATCAGACATAGAAACATTATTAAATTATAACTAAAACAGGATGGCACTGGTGTGGGTACTAAATGATGAATGGAACAAAATAACACTTTCCAAAAATATACCTCCAAATTTGGTATATAATAAAGGTGACAGTTCAGATCACTGTTATAACTTAAAAGACATTGTCTGCTTAATGCAATGTGTGCCCACAGATTATTCACCTCATTTCAATAACGATCAGTGTAATGGTTAATACTGAGTGTCAACTTGATTGGATTGAAGGATGCAAAGTATTGATCCTGAGTGTGTCCGTGAGGGTGTTGCCAAAGGAGATTAACATTTGAGTCAGTGGACTGGGAGAGGCAGACCTACCCTAAATCTGGGTGGGCATCATCTAATCAGCTGCCAACACGGCTAGAATAAAGCAGGCAGAAGAAAGTGGAAGAGCAGACTTGCTGAATCTTTCAGCTTCCATCTTTTTCCTCCCGTGCTGAATGCTTCCTGAACTTGAACATCAGACTCCAAGTTCTTCAGCTTTTGGACTCTTGGACTTACACCAGTGATTTTCCAGGGGCTCTTGGGCCTTTGGCCACAGATTGAAGGCCGCACTGTCGGGTTCCCTGCTTTTGAGGTTTTGAGACTTGGACTGGCCTCCTTGCTCCTCAGTTCATAGATGGTCTATTCTAGGACTTCACCTTGTGATCATCTCCTAATAAACTCCCCTTCGTGTGTGTGTGTGTGTGTGTGTGTGTGTGTGTGTGTGTGTGTATATATATATCTCCTATTAGTTCTGTCTCTTTAAAGAACCCTAATACAATCAGCATACCCTATGTTCCCTCTTGCTTTTTTCGTTTGCAGTATCATTTGAAAGAAAGTTGTAAATACTGTTTCACCTTAAATATTTCAGTATGCGTCTCCTAAAGAAAAAAAACGCATTCTATGTAATCATCATATACTTTTAATGCCTAAGAAAATTAACATTAATTATATAATATCTAAATGCAGTCCATATTGAAATATTCCCAATTGTATAAACACAATTTTATTAGTGGTTTTATTGGATTATTTCAGACCAGAATATATTCCGAGTTCATATATTTCATTTGGTATTTTTGTTTCTGTAGTCTCTTTAGATCTAGTTCAGATATCTTACTTTTCTTTCATGACATTGAATTTTTGATATCTTGTAAATTTTTGTTCTATAATCCTTTAAAGTCAGGTTTATTGAAGTATAATTTATGTAGTGTAAAATTCAACTTTTTTAGTATATACTTTTATGAGTTTTTACAAATACATTCAGTGATGTAACCATCACAATCAACATAAAGAACATTTTTAACACCCCAAAAAGTTCCATTGTGCCTCTTTGTTGTAAACACTTTCCTCTTCTGCAATATTCTGGCAACCACTGCTCTATTTTTATCCCTACAGTTTTGCCTTTTTAGGAAAGTCATATAAAGGGAATCATACTGCATGTAGCCTTTCGAATCTGACTTTTTACTTTCCATATTTGTTTGAGAGTTATCCATTGTGTGGATGTACCAAAATTTGTTTATCCATTTATAAGCGGAAAAATTTTTGGTATTCGGGTGTTGACAATTATGGATAAAACCTCTATAAATACTTGTATACAGGCTTTTGTGTAAACATATGTTTTCATTTCTCATTGGTAAACAGCTAGAATTGAGATTGGGAAATCATATTGTAACGGTATGTTAAATTGTATAAGAAATTGACATGTTTTCCAAAGTAGCTGTACCATTTTGCATTTCCATCATCAGTATATGAGAGTCCGGCTGGGTGTGGTGGCTCATGCCTATAACCCAGTACCTTGTGGGGCTGAGGCAGAAGGATCACTTGAGGCCCGGAGTTCAAAGCCAGCCTATTGGATTTTTAGTTGTTCCACATTCTTGCCAACACTTGCTATGTCACTCTTTGATTTCACCATTCTAAAGAGTTGTGTAATGGTGTCGCATTATGGCTTTAATTTGTATTACTCTCATGAACAATTATGTTGAACTCTGTTTCTAGGTCTGGAAGGGATAGTTTTAAGCTGTCTGCTATCAGAAAGACTCTACCCCAGTGAAATATTAAAGCAATTTCTCCATTGTCTTTGTTTCCCTCTTTCAAGTCTTCTCTCTTTTGGCTGAGAAAATAAAACCAAGCCCCGATGCTTGTCTCAGTCTACTCAGAAGGCTGACAGAATTTTCCTAACACTGATTTTTTTTTTTTTTACTTGTATGGATTATGTTTTCACTACCAAAGGAAGAGAATGAGTTAGTCAGGAATCATCTGGAATTCCTTGAAAATTATTATTGATGGTAGCAGAAATGATGAGCTCTATTTCTGCCACCCTCACTTTCTCTTTCACACATATACACATACGAATACCTCACAAGTCTAAAAAATGGTGGCTTTTCAGAAAATGTATTCCATGCTCACGTTTTATTCCAGAAACTGTTCTTTACTCCATAAACCCTCCCTTCAAAATTTCTTTTCAGAGTAAATCTTTTCTAACTTGATCTTAGCAAATATTCCCTTTAATGTGCCTGAAAAGGATTTTCTTCACAGACTACTCCCCAAAACTTTATCCATAAGAAAAAACTATGATGCGTATTTCAATATTGTTGAGGTGTAGATTAAAATATAAAGGCATAGTTAGAAATGGGACATTTCAGGGGTGAGAGAAAGCTGGTAGGTAATGAAAGTAGATGAAACAGTGTGAAACAGGCAATGTAATTTAAAGTAGGTTTTGGGGTTAACTTCCCTTAGAATTAACTTCCTTTAGAAACAACACATTTTCTTGCAGTTCTTTATGGATTCTTGTCACTTTCCAATGAGTATGTGCTTTACAAAATTTTTTCAGTGAAGATTCTGACACACTTTACTCCTCCAAGTAAATTTTCTTTTTTTTTTTAATTTATAAAAATGATGGGGGGGAAAAGATGGGAGGATATTACTTATCATTTCATGGCTGACATGGAAAACAGCTATATTAATTTTTTAAATAGAGGTCCTCTGGATCCACAGCACATGAAAACAGCACCTACCACTAATCTGCAGTTATGTTACCTATTGGTAACTCAGCAGTGAATATCTTTGATTCGTAGTGCAATAAAGATTCAAATTATTAAAATTGGACCCAATTCATTAATGTTTAGAGATGTCAATATTTACAAATGTTGATGACAACAGGCAGGAAATACATTGATTTGCCAGGGAAAATCACTGGCAAAAAAATGGGAATTTGGAAGACTTCCTGCCTCTTAGTATTCTCCCCAAGACACACACACACACACACACACACACACACACTCTCTTTCTCTCTCTCTCTCTCTCTCTTCCAAAGTAAGACTTAAATGAAGATATAAAGCAGTTTTGAAAGGGAAAGAAGTTAGCAAGGACAGCATACTACCCATGAAAATGGTTCTCAAGCTTATAAAATGAATTGCCCTGGAGGGAGCAAAAGATGCTTACACTGATATTTCACTCATTCCCATTTTTCAATTGAGAATGGGAGAGGTGACTCAGTAACAACTGTTGTGGAACAAATTTAAGGATACTATGTTTCAGGCCTGGCATGGTAGCTCATACCTGTAATCCCAACACTTTGCGAGGCTGAGGAGAATGGGAGAGGTGACTCAGTAACAACTGTTGTGGAACAAATTTAAGGATACTATGTTTCAGGCCTGGCATGGTAGCTCATACCTGTAATCCCAACACTTTGTGAGGCTGAGGCGGGAGGATCACTTGACTCTGGGAGTTTAAGATCAGCCTGGACAACATAGTAAGGCCTTGTCTCTACAGAAAATAATTAGTGGGGCATGGTGGTGCTTGCCTGTATTCCCAGCTACTCAGGAGGCTGAGGTAGTAGGATCGCTTGAGCCTAGGAAGTTGAGGTTGCAGTAAGCCATGATTGTGCCACTGCCCACTTTAGTCAGGATGACAGAGTTATAACCTGTATAAAAATAGAAAAAAAAAGATGATTCCATCTGTTTGAACAATTGAGTATAGATAATATTTTTAAATACCTGTCCCCTTAGCTTACTTAACATGTAGTTAGTAGGAAATAATGGACCCTAAATAATGGGCCCTAAGTATGGTTGATCCATTTGCATCACAACATACTGTAGGTATGACTGAACACACAATAACCTAAAGATGATAAACAATAATATATAACTAAAAAGCAAGTAGAACAGAATCAAGACCTACCCACTCCATACAACACTGGTGATATGTTGATAAAGTATCCTGCCATAAGTTTAAGAGAGTTTATATAATTTATGAGGCTACAGAGAAGAAAATTATCCACTCCCTAAGTGGTAACAAAAACCAATGCCTCATTACTTTCCTCAGGAGCCAAAAATAAAAATAAAAATAAAAAATCTAGGAATTACTAAAGCCAGCAGTATCAGATATATTAGATAGGTGAGAGCCACCAGCAGTGGCTCTGATGAGTGATCTGCCTCACTACTCCTGCCACCCTTCCTCTCTTGCCCACCTGCCTCAGGAGGGATTACATATAACTTAAATGGTTATTTCCATCCCTCCAGTTTCTGGATTCTGGTTATAACGATTTTACCTCCAGACATAGGGAATGAAATAGGAAGGGGCAACCTGCTACTCATCAGACTCAGGGTAGAGCACACAAGTTTGGGACATAGACATTTCGTTATAATAATACAACAAATTCTCAACACATGGGAGTTGTAAAGGTGATCTGTCATTTCTGAGTCACTAAAAGTAGATTTAATAATCTGGCTATTGCGTGCAACTATGTAACCATTTAAAAATTATATAATAAGGGCCAGGCATGGTGGCTCACACCTGTATTCCCAGCACTTTGGGAGGCTGAGGTGGGCGGATCACCCAAGGTTGGGAGTTCAAGACCAGCCTGACAAACATGGAGAAACCCCGTCTCTACTAAAGATACAAAATTAGCCAGGTGTGGTGGTGTATACCTGTAATCCTAGCTACTTGGCAGGCTGAGGCAGAGGAATCGCTTGAACCTGGGACAGGGAGGTTGCAGTGAGCAGAGATTGTGCCACTGCACTACAGCTTAAGCAACAAGAGCAAAATTCTGTCTCAAAAAAAAAAAAATTATATAATAAGAAATACAAATGTTATTACATTTAGGAGAAGGCTGGGCGTGGTGGTTCACACCTGTAATCCCAGCAGTTTTGGGAGGTGGGTGGATCATCTGAGGTCAGGGGTTTGAGACCAGCCTGGCCAACATGGTGAAACCTTGTCTCTACTAAAAATACAAAAATTAGCTGGGTGCGGTGGCACATGCCTGTAATCCCAGCTACTTGGGAGGCTGAGGCAGGAGAATTGCTTGAACCTGGGAGGCGGAGGTTTCAGTGAGCCAAGATAGCACCACTGCATTCCAGGCTGGGTGATGGAGTGAGACTCCTTCTCAAAAAAAAAAGAAAAAAAAAAACAGAGAAAAAAGAAATTTAGGAGGAAAAACATTTAATGTTAGGGAGACACATGTAATTTAATTATTTTTTCTATAAGCACTATTTCTGTCAGTTGAAAATGAGAAAATACTAATTATAGAATATAGACACACACAAAATTGAATATAAATAGTTGAACATCTTTGTGTTATACTAATTCCATTTAAGTAAAAGATAAATATGTGAATCTTAAGCAAAAAAAAAAAAGCCCATACCTTTTTCTCAATTATCTAATTTATGTAAAAGTGGGAGAACGACAAATAGTCTGTGCAGGTATTAACTTCTGATTAGTTATTTTCTTTCACGAGGTTAATCTTTGAATTATGGATACCTGATCATTTGGTTTCTGCTATTAAAACTACATCAAGTTTTGGTATCCATAGGACTGTATTTGAATACAAGCTTTATTTCATGTAAAAACATTTGCATTTGATGCAAAAACGAATTTCCAGAAATGAAGTGACTTAAAATAACACATTTATTATCTCGTAGTTCTGTAAGTCATAAGTCCTGGCACAGGCTCAGGTAGGTTCTCTGCTCAGGTTCTTACCAGGCTGAAATCAAGGTGTCAGCCAAGCTGTGCTCCCTTCTGTAGTTCCGGGTATTCTTCCAAACTCATGTGGTTGTTGGCAGAATTAAGAATTCTGTAGGAAGGCGTGCTTTCTTGCTGACCATCAGGTAGGGGCTACTCTCAGTTCTTAGAGGCCACCCGCCATTTTCTGCCATATAGGCCTCTCTACAACATGCAACTTTACTTCTTCACAGCCAAAAGAAAAGTATTTGCTGTTGCTTTCAATCTCTCTGACTTCTCCTTGACCCTCTTTTTTTTTTATTTTTTATTTTTCTTTGAGACAGAGTCTCGCTCTGTCACCAGGCTGGAGTGCAGTGGCACGATCTCGGTTCACTGCAACCTCCGCCTCCTGGGTTCAAGCAATTCTCCTGCCTCAGCCTCCTGAGTAGCTGGGACTACAGGTGTATGCCGTCACACCTGGATAATTTTTTTTTTTTTTTTTTGTATTTTAGTAGAGACGGCGTTTCACCATGTTGCTCAGGCTGGTCTCGAACTCCTGAGCTCAGGCAATCTGCCTGCCTCGGCCTCCCAAAGTGCTAGGATTACAAGCGTGAGCCACCGTGCCCATCTGCTCCTTGACCCTCTTTTTAAGAGTTCACTTGATAATGTCAGGTCCACCTAGGATAATCTGCCTTTACTTATTTGTTTCTTTTTGAGACAGGGTGTCTCTCACACTGTTGCCCAGGCTTTAGAGTGCAGTGGTGCAAGATCATGGCTCACTGTGGCCTTGACCTCCCGGGCTCAAGCAACCCTTCTACCTCAGCCTCCAGATTAGCTGGGACTACAGGTGTGAGCTACCACGTCTGGCTAATTTTTAAATTTTTTGTAAAGATAAGGTCTCCTTATGTTGCCCAAGCTGGTCTCGAACTCCTGGACTTAAGTGTTCCTCCTGTCTCAGCCTCCGAAAATCTGCCTTTAAAAATCAGTTGATTAACAAATTTAGGTGCTAGCAATTTGAGAGTAAACAAAGTAGGAACTAATTCTGATGGGAATGATAGTCAACTAACACAGAAACACAACTGCGGACTGTGGTAACTGCTGTGAAGGAAACGAACAGGGCAGTGTGACAGAGTGACTGGGGAAGAACTCTCATGACAGGAGGTGATATCAGGGCTGATATCATCTGGAATCTCAGAATGAATCAGTCAAGAGAAGAGCTTAGGGAAGAACAGGCCAGGCAGCAGCTGAACTTTCGCATCACGTCTGAAACAAATTATTCAGGAGTATAGATTGTCCTCCTGACGGGAATTCTCTGGAAACTTGTTTTCCACTATCATCTTTGGCCTTGAGTATTTTAGCGAAAACACAATATAACATGGAATTAAATTTACTGAACACCTGGGTGTTCCATGATTTCAAGATGCATAAAACAATGTCTTTCTAGGCCATCCATCATATTTACCACAATTATTGGGATCAATGGCATGTGATCTTTGTTCTCCTTGTGCGTCACTGGTGCTATAGGATGTTTTAGATGTTTACCACAATCACTATTATCCAACTTCAAGCATGAACACCTTTTACACAAGGCTGTCTTTTTTATAGGCAAATGTGAATTTCAAATTGAGTATAATCTATGTTAGAAAAGAAGAAAGAAAAACTTTTCTTTTTACCTTGTTTTGCCACATTTTAAATTTATATACTGGTTTTCAGTGTGAATCTCAGTAGGCCATAACTCAAATCTACCTCAGGTTGGGGTATTATTCAAATATGTAACTATTTTATATTATAGAATCCATTATTTCACCACAGTTAGTTATTCACTGAAATAAATCATAAGAACAAACAATTTGGGGGTTTTCTCCCTATATTCATCATTCCCTTCCCTCTATGCAATTCAGAAAGAATTCATGATATCCTGACAACTCCACGATCAGACATATTTCTCAATAACAACCTTACTTAATTATTCTCAGAATGCCTACATTCTTTTATTGTTTTTTGAGATGGAGTTTTGCACTCGTTGCCCAGGCTGGAGTGTAACGGTACAATCTCAGCTCACTGCAACCCCCGCCTCCCAGGTTCAAGCGATTCTCCTGCCTCAGCCTCCTGAGTAGCTGACATTACAGGCAGGCGCCACTGTGCCCAACTAATTTTTATATTTTTAGTAGTGTGACATTTCACCATGTTGGTCAGGCTGGTCTTGAACTGCTGACCTTAGGTGATCTGCCCACTTTGACCTCTCAAAGTGCTGGGATTAAAGGCATGAGCCACCACACCCGGCCCTAAATTCATACTTTTAAGGCTTCTCCACAGACCCTTTGAACAACTTTAACTGGCATCTAAGAGCTTGCTTCTCCTCTAGTCTGTCTTCTACATAGTAGCCTGATTATCTTCCCAAAAACTGAACAAAATCCCTGTCCTCATGGAGCCTATGTTCTGATTGAACAAACCAAAAAATTTTTAAAACGTGATAATAAGCTATAAAGAAAATAAAAACGGTAAGGTGAAAGGGCAAAGGAGGGATTAACTTTAGATAGGCTGGTGACATTTGATAATGCCCTCCAGCTAAAGAGCAGCAGGAAAACAACTAGATTTAAACCAAGGTGGGTTTAATGACTTGTTGCAGGGAGGAAAAGAGCAATGAGGAATGAAGTTGGGCAGGGGCACTCTCACTAAGAGGGTATTGGTATTGTGAAAAACATTACAGGAATGAGCTTCTGTTAGGTGATTTTGGGGAAGTGTCAACGTTTTGCTTTGGATTGGATGCTGGCAGGAAACAGGTGATCCTATAACTGAGTATTTTAATATTTGCGATCTAGAAGGCAGGAAGAATGGATCAAGGTTAAGGTTGTAATTGGCCAAGAAACAGTGGTCACTTATATTAAAAAGAATGTTTGGTCATTTTTGTGGTTTAGAGACTGTTCTTCTATTTGCTGTGTTCAGACATGATTATGGAGGGGTCTTATATTTGTCTTGTCTATTGCAGTCATAAAGTGACTATAACTGATGTTGATGTTTTGTGAGACTGTTTATATTTGACAAAACACTGAGAATGCCAGGACCACTGCCAGTACCACAAATGCCTAGCTAATAGTGCCTGTCCAGCTCCTGGCTGTCCAGGGTTGGTTCCCACTGCAACTCCACCCCCTCTGCCCCCACAACCAGCAAAGCCATCAGCTGCTACAATTGTCTCTATAATTCCAATTTATGACTCTTATTCATAATTCTGTATCTTTAACATTTACAACATTGGTATTATTATTTAGGGTACTGAGTTCCAAAACTCATTACAGCTCTCCTGATAATAGGAGTAGCTTATTTAATCATTGATGAAATATACAAGACTGTGACTCTCTGCTATTTGCTGTGGTAAATAAAAAGAAGGGTTAGAGACAATCCTAAGCCTCAAGGAATTTGAAGTTTTTTTTGGAGAGAACTAGTGGTGTGATGATGGTGGGTGATGAGAACAGACATGCAAAATATCTCACCTATAAAAAACAAGTATCTTTTGTCAGCACAGAGTACAACAGGTAGACTAAAGACAATCTGCTTGTGGTTGAATGGTTTAGGAACTGGGAGTAACAAAACAAATATTGTAAAATTTAGGAATGACTTCAGAACTCCCAGAGTCAGTTGCTTCATCTCTAAAAACAACACATCGAAGTTGGATGGTATGTGTAATTGATACATTTGCATGGTACCAGGCTGTCTGTACAGGAATCACATAGGGAGCTTGTTATCAGGTAGAGATTCAAGGGCCCCGTATCCAGAAAACATAAATCATCCTAAGTTTTTGAGATTCATCCATGCTTTTTTTCTTGTGTTGCTGAGTGAGTAGCATTTAATTAGATGAATAAATCAGTTTATTAATCCATTCTCCCACAGATGGACATCTGGGGAGTTTAGTTTTTGGTGACCATGAATAAAGTTGTTATGGACATTTTTTGTATGTCTTTTTATCGATATATGCTTTTATTTCTCCGGATAAATACCTAGATGTGGGATTGCTGGCTCACAGGGCAGATGTGTATTTATATTAAATGCACAGGTCACATTTTTTTTTTTTTTAAATGAGACTGTGTTTCACTACTCTGCTCAAGATGGAGTAGAGCAGCTATTCACATGCATAATCATAACAAACTGGGCTCAAGCGATCCTCACACCTCACCAGCCCTGCTGTAGTTTGAAAGATAGGTACTACCACAACTGGCTCTGACAGGTTAACATTTTTAACATAAAGTTACAAAACATTTTATAATACTCTTGCCTTTTGTGAAAGTGCAGCCGAGTAGAGATGTCAAAGGATCTGTAATAAGTCCTCAAACACTGCTCTGGGGCCCTGGAAGATTCCCCTACAGGCAGATGGATGAAAGTTATGTGGATTATATGTGTAGGTAAATGTAGTTCAGGCAATGCATTTGATAGTGAATAGCATGTATGTCTGTGAAACCTTTTGACAAATATTTGCTTCTAGAATTCTACATCACTGTCATTAGGCTCTGAAAGGAGGATCCCTGAATGTGACAGACTTAAGATTAGTCATTTCTGACAAAGAGGCCAGCATTAACAAATGTTGGATAGCATGTTTGAGTGCAGACTGGGTGGGGCTGGCCACTATAGTGGTAATAGCAATGTAGGTTCCAACAGAGGTCTCTAAGTCACTGGGCCTTGAATACTGCAATATTGCTCCCTCAGTCAGCTCTCTCAAGTTATCCTTAGCAGATTTTTTTTTTTTTAAACAGCTGCCACTTCACTTCCACCCTTCAGCAGGTAACCAAGCTCTATCTGAAGGAAAATAGAAACCAACAGAAAGGAACTCTCACCTTCCGGCTAGAAACATCCACCTATCTATATTCATCCTTTATCTACCTTTCGTCATTCTCTGTAATCACAATGAAGAAAGTGTCCTTCCTAAAGCACTCTCCATTCCACCTTCTCCTATTTCTCTCATTGGAGTCGCTCATTCCCATCGGTATTTGCTTCCTCCAATTCTTCGCTTGTGAAAGCTAACTTCTCCAGATCAGGTGCCGCTCTAGTAGCTGCCCTAGCTCTCTAGCCTCGATATAGTCAAACCTTCTAACGGACTGCCTGCACAGCTATTTCCTCTTTCTCATCCGAATCACCAAGGTTTGTCATACAGCAGGCACTGCACCGTCATGTTTAAAATATATAACAGACGGCTAGACAACATTCCGAGGGTGCAGACAATAAAGTGATCTACAGCTTGTAGCCTGGGTGTTGGATGGCTCATTGGGTGGGGAAGCTGTTATCTTTCCACCGTGCACAGGTAATTTGATATATGCTTTCACTCTGAAATAGAGTTGTGGAAAGGCAGTAGTACGCAACAATTAATAAAACAAAAGTGAGTAAACAGTGATGCCGCACAACCAATCAACCCCTCACATGACTTGGGTGCGTATCACCCACCGGCTACATCTGCCACTCCACCCGAGGCGCGGTCAGCGCCCACGCCGGCCCTTCCGGCGGAACCCGCCTCGCGGCTTCGAAGTGGCCTGGGTTTCCGAGTCAGGGGTGGTGATGGGGGTGGAAGATGAGGGGAAGAGCCGAGCGGCTACCGGCCAATGGCAGCTCTTGAACTTACACCTCGAGACGTCAGCGCGGCTGTGTAAACGGATGTCACACAGCTGGCTCGGAAGTGTCTCCTCCCGCCTTAGAAAAGCGGCGCACGCCCAGCAGCTTCGGAAAAACCTTAGGCGGCTGGAGGGAGGGGCGCGCGCCGCACCCCGCGAGCCCAGAGCTCCATACCCTAGCCGGCCGGCTTCTTCCCGTTGTGCCGTGTGGCTGCCGTTCCGGGTGAGCAGCGGGCGCAGGCGTTCCCGACACGAGCGCGCCACCGCAACTGGCTCCGCCCCCTGCCGGAACGGGCCGCGCGTTCCTGCGGCTCCAAGCGGAGTCGCGGGCGCGCGCCGGCGGCAGATCCGCAGTTAAAATGGTCCAAGCGGGACCCGGCCTTGCCCCCGCTGCCGCGCTGACTGACTGAGCCGGCTGGCCGGGCCCGGACTGGTCACCTAGCCGGCAGGCTCGCTCGCTCGCTCACTCCCTCGCGTCCCCAAAGCTCGCGCCCATCGTTCTCCCGGCTTCCCTGGGCAAAGCATGTAGCCCCCGTCGGGCACTCCGGCGGCCCGCAGCTGACGCCCACCCCCCACCGTCGCGTGTGTGCCCGTGTGTGCGTGTGTGTGCGCAGGGAGGGCGACCCCGCCGCGGGCCGGGGGCCGAGCCAGCGAGCGGCCTGCCCCGCTGCCAGGAGCCCGCCTCTCTGGGTCTCCCTCCCTCCCGTCCCGGTCCCCCTCCTCGGGGTCTTCTATATGGGCCACCTTCTCTCGAAGGAGCCGCGTAACCGCCCGAGCCAGAAGAGGCCTCGCTGTTGCAGTTGGTGCCGCCGCCGGCGCCCTCTCCTCAGGCTGCCCCGCCGGACCCCAGCCAAGGTGCCCCCTCAACCGGCGGCACCCCGGAGCCGGGACTGCTTCTTCCGCGGGCCCTGCATGCTCTGCTTCATCGTGCACAGTCCCGGCGCGCCCGCCCCCGCCGGCCCAGAGGAGGAGCCGCCGCTCTCGCCGCCGCCGCCGCCGCGGGACGGGGCCTACGCTGCCGCCTCCTCCTCCCAGCACCTGGCGCGGCGCTACGCGGCCCTGGCCGCCGAGGACTGCGCCGCTGCCGCCCGCCGCTTCCTGCTATCCTCGGCCGCCGCCGCCGCAGCCGCTGCCGCCTCGGCTTCGTCGCCCGCCTCCTGCTGCAAAGAGTTGGGGCTGGCTGCGGCCGCCGCCTGGGAGCAGCAGGGCCGAAGTCTCTTCCTGGCCAGCTTGGGGCCGGTGCGCTTCCTGGGGCCGCCCGCCGCCGTGCAGCTCTTCCGGGGGCCGACACCGCCGCCGGCCGAGCCCCTTACGCCCCCCGAAATGGTGTGCAAGCGGAAGGGGGCCGGGGTCCCAGCCTGCACCCCCTGCAAGCAGCCCCGCTGCGGCGGCGGGGGCTGCGGCGGCGGCGGCGGCGGTGGTGGGGGAGGGCCTGCGGGGGGAGGCGCTTCGCCGCCCCGACCCCCCGACGCCGGCTGCTGCCAGGGCCCGGAGCAGCACCCGCAGCCGCTCTGCCCCCCGCCCTCTTCTCCCACCTCCGAAGGTGCCCCTACCGAAGCTGGCGGGGACGCTGTCCGAGCCGGGGGCACCGCCCCCTCGTCCGCCCAGCAGCAGCATGAATGTGGCGACGCGGACTGTCGGGAGCCCCCCGAAAACCCCTGCGACTGTCACAGGGAGCCGTCCCCCGAAACCCCAGACATCAACCAGCTGCCGCCGTCCATCCTGCTCAAGGTGGGTCTGGGCGAGAGGCGCAGGGATGCTTGCTTTCCCCCACCCTCGGCCCCCGCCTCTGAGGCTTTCTCTCTCCTCCCCGTAAACGCGGAGGAGGGGGGTTCCCTGACAGTCTAGGGACGTCCGAAGGGGAGACTGGGAAGCCAGTGGGGCCTCTGCGTATGACCTATTTTTTGAAGTAGGAGCACTTGGAGTCTACTGAATGTCTTTTAATAGCTTGACTCTGTAACCCACCATTCAGGGTTCAGCTATTATTAGAATCCCAACCCAGTCGTTTAGAAACTTCGCAGGTTTTCTATGGAAAAGAAAAAAAAAATTAATCGGGAAATTTATACTTAGTGGGTAAAGGCTTTGCGTATTAGTATTTGAAGGTCTTCAAACATTACTTTTATGTTTGATGACTGGTAGTTAATGTCAAACAGTTATTATTGAGCATTTACCATAATCAGGCACTGCACCAGAACTTTATATATATAATATCCCATTTATTCCTCCAGTTAAAGCTGCGAGATAAATACTGTTACTATCTTTATTTTATACTAGAAGAAACTGATTTCTCCGTGCTGTGGGCCACTGTTTACAGTAGTGAGTCAGGCAGAAGTGGCCTTTGCTCCTGTGGAGCTGAGTCTAGTGGGGCTTGAAGTGGTCGAATGACTTGTGCAAGGTCACATACAGAAAGTAAAGGGCAGATCTAGGTCTTGAATGAGGGAATTTAAGACCACCTGACTTAAAAACCCCTTTGTTTATGCTATGTTGTAATGCCCTTCTACAGTTTAGCCTTTGCATAAAAGCATGCAGATTACCAGAGGTAAGCACAGATGTATTTTTTGTTGGGAAATGGGTGAGTAGAGGTAGGTGTCCTATATGAACTTTGTGTCATTTTCAACTATCAAGGATATTTTGCAGTTTTGTCAATGCTAGTGACAAACTTTAGTTACATAATAGAGTTTTTCTTAAGTTATTAACTTTTTTCCTCTTTTTCTGTCTTCTCCCAACCTACCCTATCTGGAGCTTAATAAATATAAACCATTTTCATTGTGGATGATACTAGAGACTATCCATAAATAATCTTGATAAGAATTTGGCTACTTTTACCGTTACTGAAGTAACTGTCAGTAATTACAATTGTTATTGTCACCAATATAGTTTCTGTGACTAGACTTTTTGCATATTTACAGTACTGTGTGTTTGGGTCTTTTTTACTGTGATATTAATGTTCTTGTGAATGATACAGCAAGAAGGTGGGAAAACTTACATTTCCTTGTGTCAAAATGTAATGATCTAATTCTTATGGAAGTCTACTTGTTGAAAGAGTAATTCCCTACTCTTTGTGTGCAGAGGTGCATTTTAGGACAAAGGGAACTTTCTTGAGTCCTTTAAATCACTGGATGATATGGATAAATAAAATATCAACAAATATTTGGTATAGAAATTTGATTGCTCTCTTCTTATTTGGCAAATAAGACTGTTTCAAAATGAACCAAAACAAAGCCAGGTACCTTCTACTTTTTTACTTAAACCATTATTTCATGAGGTAAAAAACATTTTAATGCCAAGAAAAAAAAAAGGGGGACATGGGCTAATAATAAAGAGAAACTCTAATAGAATAAAATAAACTTATTCTATTAATACCGCATTGTTCTTTTTCATATTTTTTCCTGAGGATTGTTGAAAACTTTGTCTAAAGGACATATGGGAATTACCATGGACTTGCCCTATTGTGTGTATTTGGACATGTTATGTAGATTTCCATTCCTTGTATTAGAAAACTCTAATAAAGATTCTCTGTCTGAGTCTGATCGTCCTAGTGGTATTCAGCACGAAGTGAGTTGTACTACCTGGGATGAATTGAATTAGTGATTGTTCAGTGTCTGCCAACCCCAGTTTTTGGGTGCAGAGACTCTGGATTCATAGTCTTGTTGAATGCTCTCTCTCCTTTAAGTGCAGTGCCTGGCATATAGTAGCACTCAGTAAATACTTACGAACCAATGTATGATCAGGTGTTTGGAGTCTGGGCTCTGAGACTCAGGGTGAATATGCCACACCACGAAGAGATATTTCTAAGCAATGTCCATATTCTGACTGGAGTTACTGTTTGAGCCATGGTAGAGCCATGTGGTGGTGAAAGAGTTCTAGCTCTGCTGGTAAGGACTGGAGTTGTTTGACTTGGAGCAGAGAAGACTTAAGGAGCTATGACCATTTTTCTTTTCTAATATTAGAAGGGTTGTTGCATAGAGAGGCACAAGTCCATCATCACTATTGGAAAACATTCTTAGAAATTACACCCTTTTCTCCTGGTAGTGAGTCAATAGCTATTATAATTGTATTGCTTTTGCTTTATTTTTTATGCTATGAAGTTACTATAGCTGTAAAAACAAACAAACAAAAAAAACAAACGAGGCCGGTAGAATTTGGGAGAGAAATGTGAGAATGTTTAAGAATTTAAAGGATTTTTTTTGGGAAAGCTACCATACTTGCCTTTTTTTTTTTTTTTTAATGGCGGAGGAGAAAAACTAAATGATGTGTTGCATCATAGACTGATTTTTGGCTCAATATCAGTAAGGATGTTTTTCTTTTGTGTAGGTTAATAAATATTACCTGCTTTAAAGCAGTCAAAAATGCATTTTAATGGTTTCTTTAAAAAGTTGTTTAGCTTTGCCAAAATATCCTGTTTTATGCTTATTACCCACATCTTAAATTTCTTCACTTGGATAAACCAAATCTGGATTTAGTCAATGGCCTGTGGTTTATAACAGCCATACCACTTTTACAAAAAAGATAACAGCTAAAGTCAGGCATGTTTCAGACAAGATGCTACTTGGTTCCAGTGACCATGCCCTACATGTTGATTGTTAACTGACAAATTAGCCCTTTAAGACCGCATAGTCCTTTAACCTTAAAAATATGATCTAGGCCTCCTAAATTTTTATTTTCTCATTTATAAAATGAGGAGGACGGGCATAAAAATATTCACAAGAAATGTACTTTCACCTGTGGCTGCATGAAGAGTTTGGTGAATCCTTTCCACACACAAAAAAGTATAAAACTGGCAAAATTGCCCAAAACTATTTGAACTCTGGAAATCAACCAAAAGCAAAGAAAAACACGGAGAAACATTTATTCTTAGGAAAACTGTTAGAGCTTCAGGTAAGAATAGTGCAAGTCTACAGCATTCTCATGTAGGCTTCTAATGTGACCTCCTGTCCCAGCACTTTTGGCAAGAACTGTAGTTTGGAAAACCAGCAGCTTTGCTGCCAGCGAGTTGATTCAATTTGGGGCAATGAATAAAAACCTTTGTCGATAAAATGTACTGAACTTGGTAGGGAAAAAGAACGAAAAACCATGTATTTGCTCCTTTAAGGTTGTAGTGCCAGTTGGGGTGAGTGGAAGACATTAAAAGGCAGACCCTGGAAATGAGAGAACCGTAAAGGGATGACCACTCCACATATCCTGGCATATTGTGGAACTATGCACATGTGTAGGGGAGACCTGAGGTTTTCTAACTGAAAGCAAGGGCCAAGGCAGATGAGAATTCTCTAAGCTTTGAATGTGCCCTTCTTAACCCACACACAGATTGAAGAGCAGGCTCAAGCTGTTTGAGCATATCTTTGGCATATTCATAGCTAAAAACTAAGCTGTTCAAACACAGGATGACTCCCTAGAAAGCCAGTCTAAAATATATATATGTGAATTAAAATCTGAACAGAGGTAGTCACACTGCCCAGAACACAGATTCCACAGTTTAGGGCCAGACATGCTAAAAGGCTTGGAAATATACAATTCTGCACTGGCGGCCAGGCGTGGTGGCTCACACCTGTAATCTCAGCTTGAACCTGCGAGGTAGAGATTGCAGTGAGCCGAGATCATGCCGCTGCACTCCAGCCTGGCAACGGGGTGAGACTCCGTCTCAAAAAAAAAGAAAAAAAGAAAAAAATATATACGCTGGCTGTGTCATCCAAAATGTCCAGTTTCTAACAAAAAATTTTAAGACACGTAAAGAGACCCATACTGAGGGAAAAAGAAGGCAGTTAATAGAAACTGACTCTGAGTGAGCCTAGAGATTAGACTGAGCAAAGACTTCAAACTGCTATTATAAACATGGTAAAAGAAAGGAAACATTTAAATAATTACAGGAGAATATGATGACATTGACCCAACAAATTGGAAATCTCAATAAACAAATGAGAGCTTTAAAAAAAGTTTTATTCTTTTTGATGCTATTATAAATGGAAGTGCTTTCTTAATTTCATCTTCAGATGATTCATTGCTAGTATATAAAAATATTTGTGGCTGGGTGCGGTGGCTCATGCCTGTAATCCCAGCACTTTGGGAGGCCAAGGTGGGTGGATCACGAGGTCAGGAGATTGAGACCATCCTCGCTAACATGCTGAAACCCCATCTCTACTAAAAAAAATACAAAAAAATTAGCCAGGCGTGGTGGTGGGTGCCTGTAGTCCCAGCTACTTGGGAGACTGAGGCAGGAGAATGGCGTGAACCTGGGAAGCGGAGCTTGCAGTGAGCCGAGATTGTGCAACTGCACTCCAGCCTGGGCGACAGAGTGAGACTCCGTCTCAAAAAAAAAAAAAAAAAATTGCTTATTAGTTCTAACATTAATTTTTGTGTTTATTCTCTGGGATTTTCTCTATATAAGATCATGAAATCTGTGAATATAGGATGTTTTAATTCCAGTTCCCCAATCTGGATGCCTTTTATTTATATTCCATGTCTAATTGCCTTGGCCAGAATCTCCAGTACAGTGTTGCGTAGAAGTCATGATGCAGACATCCTTCTTTTGTTTCCAATTTTGGGGAAAAACGTTTAGTCTTTTACCATTAAGTATAATGATTTAGGGGTTTTGGGTAGATGCTGTTTCTCAGGTTGAGGAAGTGTTCTTTTATTCCTATATTTCTGAATGTTTTAATCAAGAAAGGGTGTTGGATTTTGTCCAGTGCTTTTTCTTGAATCAATTGAGATGATCTTTTTTTTTTAAACCTTTATTCTATTAATATGGTGTGTTACATGGGTTTTTTTCATATGTTGAACCATCCTTGCATTCCAAGGGATAAATCCTACTTGGTCATGGTGTATAACCCTTTTACTATACTGTGGATTTAGTTTCCTTATATTTTATTGAAGATTTTCACATCTGTATTCATAAGGGACATTGGTCTGTAGTTTTTTGAGATTTCTTTGCCTGGCTTTGGTATCAGAATATGCTGGCCTTATAGCATGAGTTAGGAAGTGTTATCCCATCCTCTCATTTTTTGGAAGAATTTAAGATAGATTGGTTTTCATTCTGATTTAAGCATATTACTAGTGAGGCTATCTGGTCCTTGTCTTTTCTTTGTTGTAAGTTTTTTGTTTTTTATTACATATTCCATCTTTTTACTTGCTGTACATCCATTCAGATTTTCTGTTTCTTTTGAGTCAGTTTTTATAGTTTATATTCTAGGAATTCGTCATCTATTTCATCAATTTGGCAGCACACAATTACAGTATTCTCTTATAATTGTGTACTTTTTGTAAGGTTGGTATTAATGTTCCCATTTTTATACATGATTTTAAAATTTGAATCTCTCTTTATTCTTAGTCTAGCCAAAATTGTGTGTGTGTGTGTGTGTGCAGGGTCTCTGTCACCCAGGCTTGAGTGCAGTGATGTGATCATAGCTTATAGCTATGTAAATGGAAGTGCAGCCTTAAACTCCTGGGCTCAAGTGGCTTTCCCTCCTCTCAGCCTCCTGAGTAGCTGGGTCCACAGGCATGCTGGCGCATGCCTGGTTAATTTCTTAAATAATTTTTGTAGAGACAGGGTCTTGCTGTGTTTTCCAGACTGATCTCAAACTCCTGGCTTCAAGCAGTCCTCCCACTTTGGCTTCCCAAAGTGCTGGGATTATAGGTGTGAACCATTGTGCTTGGCCTGATCATGTTAAAGAATAAACTTTTGGTTTTGTTGATCATCTGTTATTTTTCTAGTCTATATTTCATTTGTATTAGCTCTATTTTTTCCCCTTGTTTCTGCTTGGTTTGTGTTGAGTTTTTTTAATAGTTTCTTAAGGTAGAAGTTTAGGTTGCCAATTCAAGATCTTTCTTCTTTTTATGTGTGGTTACTTGTATCGGTATCCCATATATTTTGCTATATGTTTTTGTTTTCATTAATTTCAAATTATTTTCAATTTTCATTATTAGTTCTTCTTACTTGTTGATTGTTAAAATTTTCATGTATTTGTGAAATTTCCAGATTTCCTCCTGTTAGTGATTTCCCCTCCTCTTCCCTCCCCTCCCTTCTCCTCTTTTCTTTCATTTTTTGAAACAGAGTCTCTGTATCACCCAGGCTGGAGTGCAGTGGCGTGATCATGGCTCACTGCAACCTCTGCCTTCTGGGCTCAAGTAGTCCTCCCACCTCAACCTCTCTAGTACCTTGGATTACAGGTGTGCGTGCCACCACGCCCACCTAATTTTTGTATTTTTTTTTTGTAGAAATAAGAGTTTTGCCATGTTGCCCAGGCTGGTCTTAAACTCCTGGGCTCAAGTGATCTGTCTCCCTCGGCCTCCCAAAATGCTGGAATTATAGGCCTGAGCTGCCGTTCCTGGCCTCTGTTACTGATGTCCAATTTCCTTTCATTGTCATTGGAAAAGATACTTTGTATGAGCTTAATATTTTAAAATTTGTTGAGACTTGACTTGTAGTGTAGTATTTTAGACTTCGGTCTTTGAGAATGTTTTTACACACTTCAGAAGAATGTGTATTCTGTTTTGTGTAGTGTTCTAGAGATATCTGATAGGCCCAGTTTAAGTTTTGTTCAGGTATTCATTTTACTTCTTCATCTCTTGTCTGGTTATTCTGTCCATTATTAAAAGTTGTGTGTTGCGGTCTCCAAGCATTAATGCAGAACTCTTTTTATTTTTTTTTCTTTTCAATTCTGTCAGTTTTTGCTATATGTATTGTTCCATGCTTTTACTCTCAATCTGTATATAGTTTTGGATCTAAAGTGAGTCTCTTGTAAACAGTTTATAATTGGATTGTGTTTTTAAGTTTCATCCTGTCATTCATTGTGTCTTTCTTTTTGAGACAGGGTCTCAGTCTGTTGTCCAGGCTGGAATGCAGTGGCATGATCACAACTCACTGCAGCCTCGACCTCCTGGGCTCAAGCTATTCTCCAACCTCAGCCTCCCATGTAGCTGAGACCATAGGTGCATACCACCATGCCTGGTTAATTTTGTCATTTTTTTTTTTTTTTTTTTTTTTTGTGGAGATAGGGTCTTGCTATGTTGCCCAGGCTGGTCTTGAACTCCTGGGCTCAAGTGATCCACTCAACACAGCCTCCCAAAAGTGCTAGGATTGCAGGTGTGAGCCGCTGTGCCTGGCCTTGGCCCTATGTGTCTTAACTGGAAAGTTTAGCCCGTTTACATTTAGTGTAATTAGTGATAAGGAAATGCATTTACTATTTTATTGTTTGTTTTCTCTATGTCTTATATATTATTTGTCAATTCCTCTGATGCTGTTCTTTATGTCAGGTATTTTCTAGTGTACCATTTTGATCCCCTTCTCATATGTACATATAATTCTCACATTATATAAATAAATGTAACATATCTAAATATATTAATATAAATCAAAAGTATAAATATGTTAATATATTTAAATATGTTATATAAATAATCTATAACTCTAAAGTATAAATATATTAATATGTTTAAATATATTATTTTTATATAATGTGGGAATTATATGTATATATGAGAATTACATATATAAATAATTATATGTGTATTTCATAGTATTTGCCCTGGGGGTTGTAATTAACACTATATATTATAACAATTTAGTTTGAATTAATACCAGTTTAGTTTCAGTGGTATATAAAAGCTTTGCTCCTGTATTTGTTGTTACTGACACAAGTTACAGCTTTATGTATTTTGTGCCAATCAATATAGATTCATAATTACTGTTTTATGTAGTCTTTTAAATCATATAGCAAAGAGGAGGCATTACAAACCAAAGACACATTAATATGCACTTTTATGTCTACCTATGTAAATACCAACAATTACTGGTGTCCTTTATTTGTTTTGTGATTTTAAGCCACTGTCTGATGCCCTTACATTTCAGCCTGATGGACTCTTGATAGCATTTCTTTTAGGGGAAGTCTACCAGTCACAGACTTCCTCAGTTTTTGTTTATCTGGAAAGATCTTAATTTTGCCTTTATTTTTAAAGGGTTGTTTTACCAGATAGAGGATTCTTGGTTGACAGTTTCCTTTCAGCATTTTGAATATGTTATCCCACTGCCTTCTGGTCTCCAATGTTTCCAGTGAAATATCAGTTGTTAATCGTATTGAGTGTCCTTTTCATGAGTTGCATTTTTCTTGCTGCTTTCAGGGTTCTCTCAGTTTTTGTCTTTCAACAATTTGATTATGATGCATCTTGATGTGGATCTTTTTGCATTTATCCTGCTTGGAATTCATTGAGTTTATGAGCTAGATTAATGTCTTTCATCAGATTTGGAAAGTTTTAGCCATTATTTCTTCAAATATTTAAGCTCTTTCACTCTCTCTTCTTCTGTGACTCCAATTATATGCATGTTTGGTGGTGTTCCACAGATATGTTCATTTTCCTTCAGTCCACAGACTCGGTAATTTTCATTTTAATTTTAATTGACCTATTTTTAGGTTTGCTGATTCTTTCTTCTTTAGAGGTTCAAGGGATTTTGATGCTTCTCAAGAAAGAGATATGATTATAAGAGGTGGTAACACACAGCAAGCTTCATTTGGTGGCAGTTGGACAGGATTACATGAGAGGAAAATTCCTTTACAGCATGAAGCTGTGCAGAGACTTACAGTGAGGTAGACCACCACCCAGAAGGGGAGAAGGGCAAGGCAACCCTTGTGGGGTACAGGAGAATTAGAGAGCAGGCTTACCTGTCTGGGTGATGTCACTCAGCAGCATGGTGGGATGTGTAAAAAATTGAGTTTGGTACTAGCGGGCTCTTGAGCTAATGAGTCTCATCCTTCAGTGATGAAATAACCTAAGGACCAATACACAGAGGTCATCTTTGGCTCATTTATATAACACTTCTGCTTGCTCTAATCTGTTTAATCTCTGTGGTGAATTTTTAAATGTCAGTGATTGTATAATTTAGTTCTAGAATTCTTATTTGATTTATTTTCATAATTTCTACTTTTTATTAGTATTCTCTATTTGGTGAGACATTTCTACTTGGTTCTCATAATTTCCTTTAGTTCTTGGTCCACAATTTTCTTTAAGTCTGTAAGCATGTCTTAAATTGTTGTCTTTGTCTAGTAAGTCCAACGTCTGGGTTTCCTCATGGGCAGTTTCTTTTCATTTCCTTTTTTCTTGTGAATGGACCAGCAAACTGTGGCCCTTCACAGGCCAAATCCACTGCCAGTTTTTGTAAATCATGTTTTATTGGCACATAGTTGTACACATTCATTTATGTTTTGTGTGCCAATAAAAGTTTATTTGGTTATCTGGCTAGAAAGATGGAGTGTCTCTCAGAGATACAGCCACCTGTGCTGCTGTGTGGTTTTGCATAACTGGAGCTGCTTTTATGATAAAATTAAGAAACAGTAGTGGGGATTCCTTGCTTACTTATCGCTTACTTATTACTTATTCCTTGCTTACTTATTGGTGAGTCCTCTTCACCAATTCTTTTGGCCAGAATGGTGGGTTTACTTTTGGGGTCTGTATTGCAGCTCTGCTACTGCCATAGCATTTGAGACATAGCCAATAGGGAGAAAAGAGAAAAGGAGAAGAAAGGAAAACCAAAAATGAAGATTCTTCTCACATTCTCTGTCTTGCAGAGGCCCATTTTCCTGGTCCTTTGTCCAGAAAGATAGCTTTTTCTCTGAATTTTTGTTGATATTTACCTCCTGTGCATTTCTGTACAGGGCCACCCTGAATTCCATGCTAGGGGATTAAAGGGGGAAACAAAAAAAAAACCCCAGGAAACTCATCTCTGTTATTGGCCATTCTTCAAATTTTGGTACCCTTCCACAATCCGTCACTAACTTTTTAGAGTTTTGAGGTAATTGCTTTTAGTATATTGTTCAGAAATTTCAGTTGTAATGTCTGCAAGTGAAAGGCTGTAGTGGGCTTAATACATGTTTGCTGGCATGGGAGACAAATTTGCTAGTGACTTTTATGGTTTTTTTTTTTTTTTTTTTTTTGAGACGAAGTCTTGCTCTGTTGCACAGGCTGGAATGCAATGGTACGATCTTGGCTCACTGCAACCTCCACCTTCCAGGTTCAAATGGTACTCCTGCCTTAGCCTCCTGAATAGCTGGGACTACAGGCACGCGCCACCATGTCTGGCTAATTTTTGTATTTTTAGTAGAGACAGAGTTTCACCATTTTGGCCAGGCTGGTCTTGCACTCATGACTTCATGGTCCACCGGCCTCGGCCTCCCAATGGGATTACAGGCGTGAGCCACCATGCCCGGCCACTTTTATGATATTCTGTACTTCTCACTAGACATGTTGGAGGAAAAGCTGGTTGTGAAGGGAACAGGCAGTCGTTTTCCCAAGGCCCAAGATTTAAACATAGTAGAGATTCTAGCTTATATGTTTACAACTTTTGTCCATATAGAGGTAAGTTGTTTCGGTCATAATTATAATTGAAATCATTTATGTATTACAACAAATCCTTGACTAATAGCCTTTAGTTCAACATCATTTTGTTATAATGTTGATGAGAGGAAAAAAAAAAAAACAATTCCTAGCCGGGCCCACTGTCTGTGTAGAGTTTGCACGTTCTCCCCATGCCTGCACATGTTTTCTCTGGGTACTCTTGATTTGGTTTCTTCCCACATCGCAAAGCTGTGTACATTAGGTTGTGTATAAGGTGTGCATATGTCTAGATGGTACTGGTATGAGTGAGTGTAGGTGTGCCCTGTGGTGCATTGGTGCCCTGTCCATTATTAGTTCCTACTTTGTGCCCTGACCGCTGGTCACCTGCAACCCTGAACTGGAATAATTGGGTAAATAATGATCTTACTTGTTTTTATTAATTTTTTTAAATGTATAGCTCACATTTATTTCAGTGTTTAATCTTATTTAATAATTCCTTTAAATTAATATCTTTTATATTCAGTTTTATTTGATTGCCTCAAAAGTATCTTCTTAGAGTTGGTTCAATTCTGGTTGTCAGTGTGGCCCACACATGGTATTTGTTGATATAGCTTTTAATTTTCCAAGATTTGTTTTGGCCCTCATCCTGACCCTAATCATCTTTTTATGATGTAACTTTTAAAAATTATTTTTTAGAGTAGATGTTATTTTGGAATAATTTTATTTTTATTGTATATAGTTAAAATATATGGTGTTTTGACATGGAATACTTTTAGATTTATAGAAAAATTGCAATGATAGTACAGAGATTTCCTCTGTATTCCTTACCTAGTGTTGATGAAAGCAGTCAAACTCTGTAAAATATTTGAAGAGATTTACTCTGAGCCACATGTGAGTGATCAGTGGCCTGTGACACAGTCCTCAGGAGATCTTGAGAACATGTGCCCAGGGTGGTTGGGCACAACCTAGTTTTGTACATTTTAGGGAGACACGAGACATAAGACATACATTGGTTCGGTCCAGAAAGGAGGGACAGACTCGAAGTCAGGGCTTCCAGGTTATAGGTAGTTAAAAGATAAAAGGTTGCATTCTTTTGGGTCTTTTATCAGCCTTTCGCTGTATACATAATTTACACCTGAGGGGGTGTAGAGGCATAATCACTTTTGCCTTAGTCTGACTCAGAGAACCTGCATTTTAATATAAACAGTCTGGCAGAGGAAGCAATCAGATATGCATTTGTCTCAGGTGAGCAGAGGAATGAGCGTGTTCTGTCTTCATTTGTCCCACATCTGTGAAGAGAAGCTATCAATTTACGTGGTCAGGGTGAAATTCAACAGAATTGCTTTAGGGTCAAGATCTTGAGGTCCACAGAGAATTTCCTTGTGGTCAAATTGTGAGGGAAGTACGTAGCTTTTTTTTTTTTTTTAAATCCTTGTAGCTGTCTTATTTAGGAATAAAATGGGAGGCAGGCTTGCCTGATGCAGTTCCCACCTTGACTTTTGTCTTTGGCTTAGCGATTTTGGGGTCCCGAGACTTATTTTCCTTTCATACCTGTTTGCTTTCCCTGATTTTATTTTCTTCTGACACTGTGGTACATTTGCCAAAACTATGAAATCAGCATTGGTACATTACTATTAGTTAAACTCCAGTCTTTATGTGGTTTCACCAGTTTTTCCATTAATGTCTTTTTCTGTGCCAAGGATCTAACTGGGTACCATTAGTTGTCATTCTTTCTTAGTCTCCTCTGGACTGTGATACTTTCTGTCTTTTTTTTTGTTTTGTTTTTCATGACCTTGAATTTTTTGAGGAGTTTTGATTCAGTATTTTGTAGAATGTCCCACATTTGGTATATATATTTTCTTTATTATTAGATTGGGGTTATGAATATTTTGGAAAAGATACCATAAAGGTTAAGTACCTTTCTTATGATTTACTTTTGTTTTTCTTTTTTTCTTAAATCATATATGAAAAGTTCTCGTGGCTCCAAGGTCAAACTGTGAAACTTCAGAGTAATCTCAAGTTTATCATTCTTTCTTCCCTAGTCTTTTTTCCCTTCCCAGAAAGGTAAATAGTTTTTTTTTTTTTTTTTAATTAGTTTTTGGTTTATGCTTTCAATTCTTTGTTGTTGTTGTTTTTTAAATATAAGCAAATACAAAGATGTACATGAACACACATGTCAGTACATGCCTGTTCTCTTCCCCTCGTCTTCTTACAGAAAAGATAACATCAGTTCGTTTTTAGCTCCTATATCATAGTTTCTCTTTAAAGTGGTCTCTTTCAGTGACTTACAGTAATGGCCACTTTTATTCAAGAAGGTTTTCTTTTTAAAAAGTTAACTTTTTCTAACTATAATAGAAACCTTTTCCTGTGCCTTGAAAATGTTTAGCACATATTACATGGTACCATTTTTTATTCACAGATATTTTCCAATTTGTCACTGGACGAGCGTTGCCTTTCTGCATCATTGGTTTGCAAGTACTGGCGTGACCTTTGTTTAGACTTCCAGTTTTGGAAGCAGCTGGATCTTAGTAGTCGTCAGCAGGTATGGAATTGAATTCTAAGTAACAGTCATATGACCTACTCAAAAAATATCTTTATTCCTCTTCAGAAATCTTTACTTTCTTCTTGTTTTTTAAGATAGTTCAAATGACTATAATCTACAGCTTCGTGCTTTTGTAGTTTTTTGTGTATATGATTTCAAGTTAAAGCTAGATTCTCATAGTAAACAAGATGGTTTTTCATGTAGATTGGTAATTTAGGGTTGCTTTTTAATTCTTTTTGTCTTTGTCTTTTTTCATTACCTTTTCAAAAAGTTATTAAACTTCTTTCTGTGGGAGATCATATTACAAATAGTTTAATAGTAGAAAATGATGGCAAACATTTCTGTAGCACTGCCTCTGTGCTGTGTACTGTTCTAAGGACTTTATACATATTAATTCATTTGATCCACCCAACAACTCTGTGAGTATATACTATTATTTTTTTCTGGTTTACAGATGAAGAAATGGAAGTAAAATGGGCTACGATAACCTTTTTTTTTTCCCTTAACTTTCCTTTTGGTGGACTTTCTACTCTTCCTGTTGCTTAGCTGCCTAATGTGTTTTATAGGGGCACAAATTAGGAAAAAAGAGTTTGTGGTGTTTATTGCAAACAGTTTTTTTGGACTTGTTAGATTCCATTTTTAAAACCTGATGACATTTGGCATTAGAAGTTTGTAAAAATATCAATAAGAATAGCATTTTATTGAAGTACTAAACCTGGTCTAAGTTCTGCCGTGGTATATTACTACTGGTGTGCTGATAAATGTTTAGCAACTGGCTTTAAAAAAAGCCCTGATTTGTAATATTTGCCAATTTCTATTACATAAAAACTCCCACCATGACCAGTGTCAAGCTACACGTTATGCCATTGAATGCAGATTTGGAAAGAGGGGCACACTATAAACTCTTGTGAGTTGCTACGAGCCAGCTCCAGCACACTGGTAGTGTATGTGTTTGTGTGTGTGTAACACACACTTTAACCCAGTTAAGCAAGCTCACAAGGATTTGTGTATAAGTTGTTCCCTTTCTGTTTTTCTGCTTCATTGGTAAGAGATTAAAACAATTAAGATAATTGTTATTTACCTGCTTGGGTTCATGATATTTATGTCCAAGGAAAATGGTGAGGGAGTTAGTTGTGGGCAGTAGAATGGAGAGCAGATATGTGTAAAGCAATCTATTGACTTGCTGCATCATTGCTCTTGAATGTTTGAGTTATTTATTATGAACTCAGACTAAGAATAGCTTCCTCTTCCACCCCCAACCCCCTCCCCACCCAGCCCGCTGCTGGTAGTAAGGTGTGGAGATGAAAAAGTAAAAAATAAAAGCAGAGGTATGTCAGAGTTTTAACTTTTCTGAGAACTGTGTTTATGTTGTTTCCAACAAGTGTAAACAAAGATAGTTTTATCTTTGGCTCTTACTCCAATTGCTGCTTAACAGTGTAGTTCTTTCCTTCTATTCTACATTTCATTTGCGTTTTCTGTCTCCTTTATTTTTACTGAAAGGACTTGAATAACGTTAACTTTGTTTTGTATTTTGGAAATGTGGTGATTGGTCACAGAATATGTATAGGCTAGTTTTAAAACAAAAATTCAGATGACCATCTGAATTTTTCACTAGATGAATTGAGTCTTCTGTGAAAAGCTTTTTGATGTGGACATTTCTATATAGTCTTTGGTGTTTTGATATGCAAAATAGTGTATTTTCTAACCTATGAATTATATGTGAGGTACTGTTTCTCATAGAAACAGTAAAAGATTTAAAAACTTATGTGCTGTGGTATCATCTGATATCAAGTATAAAAGTAAAGATTCATATAACATTATTACTGACGTATACTATTTCATGGGTTACAAATGGAAAGTGAAACATTGAAAATCTCAATATAGTTTTTTTTGTGGTGAGTTTTTGCTGAATTTGTATTTTCCCACTAAGGATAGATTTTTAGGCTTTTAATGAAATGAATACATATCCTTTGTTGGTGTTTTCTGATACCACTTCTGACATCAAGTATGTGGAGTTTTTCCACACTAACAAATAATTTTCTGACACTAACTGGTTGTACAACAATTTAATTCAGCTAACTCCCAGAGGTATCATTGAGTTTAAGGGCTCAGTCCCACAAGACTAGCCACACTTCAGATGTCAGTTGCAAGTCCCAGAAGCCACCTGAACTTCTCACTGACAAATTATAAACTTGTGAGTTCCCTTAATTTCTTTCTCAGTTTTGATAGTTAGCCACAACTATTCACAGAATTGTGGAAAATACTTATTATATTTACTGGCTTATTATAAAAGATATAGCATATAGCTTAGGGCCAGCCAACTGGAAGAGATGCAGAAGGCAGGGTATGGAATATACCTCCCTCTCAGCACTGTGATGTGTTTACCATCTGAATCTCTGTCATTTGAGTTTCTATAACCCAATTTCCAGCTTCCGTCCTCTCCTGTAAGAAGTGCTGAAAGTAATCACCCTTTAATCAAGGGTTTAGTTTTTCTGGTAAACAGTCCCCATCCTGAAGCCATCTAGGCGTCCCACTCTAAGTCACTTCATTAGTATGAACTCAGGTATGGTCTAAAGGGCTTGTTATGAATAACTAAAGAAATTCTATTGCTTAGGAGATTCCAAGAGTTTTGGGAAATCTGTGGCAAGAATTTGGAACAAAGACCAAATACAATATTTTTATTATACCAAATTCTTGTTATGCTTCAATATTAAGATGGTTTCTCTTTTGATTGTATTGTTCATGCTGTAATCTAATTAGTATATTGTTTATTGTGGAACATTTAAAGAATGGAAAATAAATTTTTGTTTTTAGCAAAAGTTTAAATTTATTACTTTTTCTCTTCCAGGTCACTGATGAATTATTGGAAAAAATTGCATCAAGAAGTCAGAATATAATTGAAATCAACATTTCTGATTGTCGCAGTATGTCTGATACTGGCGTATGTGTTCTAGCATTTAAATGTCCTGGACTTCTTAGGTATACAGCCTACAGGTGTAAACAACTTTCTGACACCTCTATTATTGCGGTTGCCTCTCACTGTCCTTTACTTCAGAAAGTGCATGTAGGCAACCAGGACAAACTTACTGATGAAGGACTCAAGCAGGTAAATTTTAGCATTTATAAAGTGATTTTACTTGAATTAATTCAAAATGTTTTCTAGCAACAACATTTTGAATGGTTATGTTAAAAATAATTCCCAGAGACTCAAGTGAGTCATCTTTTTTACCTACTAATGAGTATTTGTTTAGATTAGTTAACTAGAGTGCCGTGGTTATAATCAGTAAATTAACTGCTGTGTTTTGTAGTGAGAGCCTGAACTTCTGTGACCAGCCATTTTATAAATTTATGCTTTTGTTACTTAAATTTTTTTTACCACATTTTGCTTTGGGCAACTGCATAGTTTGGGTCAGCATGAGGTTTTAAAAATTAACTTTTAATTCCCCTTTTATTATACTAGATGACATACATACTTAAATATCTAAATGTTGAAGGGATAAATGGAAGTCCAAATTGAAGATTATAAAAGTTAGAACAAAGGGCTAATTACCTATATTTGGTACAATAAGGGGTTAAAAATAGTATTATGCATACTTTCTGTTAATTACACTTCCTTTGGAAATGGCATTTAAGGTTTCTTGGCTCAGAGTGGATTATTTATTCAACAGATGAATATCCTTAAATTTAAACCTTATACATGAATTAACTGAAAGCTTGGTATAAGAAGAAATTTGGGAAGACTCTATCCTAAATAGTGAGTACTGAGTGTGTCAGTACAACTTATATATTAAGAATGTTACCAACTTATAAGGGAGCCTATTTTGTTTGCAAAGGCATATTGTGCAAAGAGACTTACTTGTTTTAATATTTTTCTTGATTCATTTCTGCTATGTACAGGATTATTTACTAGCAAAGCATTTCATGAAGTTCTTAAACATATTAAGTTTTTTATGAAGAAATATATATTTTGTGTGTATAGCATGATTTTATTTACTTTGATGGAAATTTCTCAGCAATTTATCTTCACAATGAAACATTTCAAAAAGGTGTATGTATTTATTAAGAACTGGAATAAATCTATTTCATATTTAATTCTGATATAACACAAATAGGTAATAGTTTAGCAGACTTCTTAGGGTATACCTAGTAATTTTTGTGAAAAAGAGTAAGATTGTAGTCATGGTTGAAGTAGAGAAGGAGCAAAATTTAATATGCCAATCAAGTATTATGAATTTATCTTATATTTACAACTTTGAGAGTAATCATGTAAATCTTCCCTAGAATGTGAGGTGTTTTGGAGCCTGTTACTTAGATGTTTCCTTCAGATATTTATGGTTTCTGAATTATGAATTAGTTACATGTGAGGTAATATTCTGATAAAAGTAGCAAAACAATCAAATTTTTTTCCCCTTAGGTAGTTTTCTTCGTAAGTAATTACGTAGGATCTCATTGCAGTGTAGAGAATATTTTCCTATACTTAAGACTGCTGTAGCAGGGTATGTTTGATTTCATAATAGACTCTTTCCTCTGATGGAATAGTGTTATGGGTATAGTAGAAAGAGAATTGCTTTCATATATACATAAAATGGAAATTAAGTTTTATGAAACAATACATATCCTTATGTGCAATGCACATTGATATTATCTATTCTGTTCTATTATGTTAAATGTTGGCCTTGACCCATTCACTAAATTAATTTTATGACCTAGTGATATTTCATAAATCTAACTATGGATTTGTATTATGGTTTTAGTAAACTAACAATGTTATGTTAAAATGTATAATAGAGTTACAAAAGCCAAAGAGGGAACTAGCCATAATTGATGACTTACCTGGGACTGTTATTTTTTCTTGAACTCATTAATTTAGCAATTGACGGAATTGTTGATTCTACAGATTAAGTTGTTGCAGGGTTTTGTTTTTTTCCTCTTCTGTCAGTAAAAATTGACAAATGTTTTAGAATGATATATGTAAATTTTATTGATAATTTCTTTAAAATATATTTTCTTTATAACTGCTATAATTTTGATTGACTTTAGCGGATACCAAATATGTGTGCCTTTTGAATTCTGTCAGTTTGTTTACAAAAAGAGTTGCTTAAAGCATTTCAATTTGGAGCTCTAATAGATGTAGACTCTAATGTTTTAAATATCGGATTCTGCTTAACGATATTTCTTTTTTTTTTTTTTTTTTTTTTGAATCTTTTTTTTTTTATTTTTTTTTATTTTTTTTATTTTTTATTTATTTATTTTTTTTTTATTTATTATTATTTTTTTAATTTATTTATTATTATTATACTGTAAGTTGTAGGGTACATGTGCATAACGTGCAGGTTTGTTACATATGTATACTTGTGCCTTGTTGGTGTGCTGCACCCATCAACTCGTCATTTACATCAGGTATAACTCCCAATGCAATCCCTCCCCCCGCCCCCCTCCCCATGATAGGCCCCGGTGTGTGATGTAAAGACACATGCACACGTATGTTTATTGCAGCACTATTCACAATAGCAAAGACTTGGAATCAACCCAAATGTCCATCAGTGACAGATTGGATTAAGAAAATGTGGCATATATACACCATGGAATACTATGCAGCCATAAAAAAGGATGAGTTTGTGTCCTTTGTAGGGACATGGATGCAGCTGGAATCCATCATTCTTAGCAAACTATCACAAGAACAGAAAACCAAACACCGCATGTTCTCACTCATAGGTGGGAACTGAACAATGAGATCACTTGGACTCGGGAAGGGGAACGATATTTCTTAAACATGGTGAAGCACCTAAAAAAGTCAGGCTGGTTTTGGCTGAATACTATCCTCTTTGTGAAATACCACCCTGAAATATTTATATTTTATGTTCGTAATAGTTACTCAAAATAATTTAACCAGTGGAATGTGTTTCTATTATATATATATCTTTTAAAACTACAATCATGTATCTAGGGGAAAAATCTTATTTAGGAATAAGAGGCTGTTTCAATTTTCTGAAGTTTTGTTATCATCTAGCACTTGCCAGCAAACAAACGATAATTGTAGTCAAAGTATTAAAATGTATCTAAGAAATTGTATACATTAAGTTACTATTTTATGTGACTTAAATATTTGCAGTTTTAGCAATTTAACATTCCAACTCATAGTGAGCAGTAGAAATTTCTGGAAATAAGTCACTGTAGGCTTTTTTCAGAAAAAAATGGTACAAAAATAATAAATGTTACATTACTAAATTTTGAAATCTGGCTATACTATCAATTTTTAGGTCTTTAAAAATAACTATGTAGAGTACTGTCAGGAAAATGTTGGAGCAGGCAGCTCCACAACCCTACCTCTCCATAAAAACATTGAAAAACAAGCCTAAACTATCAGATCCAACTTTGTCAGAACTCTGGAAACGTCAAAGGTTTATAGTAACCAAAGAAATGCTGAGACAAGAAAAAGGCAACTGAAAGGTGGAAGGAATACTTTGTGGCTTTTTTACTTGCCTGTGCCTCACCCCTTCCCCAGCTTGGCAACAGTCTTGAAGATGACAGTCCACATTCCCAGTGTGGGCCCAGATCCCTGGTTCCAGAGGGAGCAGAGCAGACCTTATTTGCAAATTATTTGTTTGTCTGATCAACCTACTTGAGAGCTGTTTGAAGGGCTGATGCAGGTGCCTATATATCTGTTTTACTTAATTTAGAACCCAGTCAGGGAGGAAAATTGTGGGCATTGGTTGAACACATTATAAAGCAAATGAAAAAAACTTGCTTTTGGGCAGGCTTCTTTGGGCAATAGATTATGGTGAGACATACAATTGACCTAGGAAAAAGAGCCTGGGAGAGAGTTTTTTATTATTTTTGTTTTGAAATTAGGACAATCAGCCTCAGTGTACAGAAGGGAATTTAGAAAGCTGCATGCATGCCCAGGGCAGGACATATGTTCAGGAAAGACCTAAGAAGACCATAAAGTTTATCACTGTGTGCTTGCTAGGCCCAGTACAAGCAGTAAGTAAAAGCCAAGGCAGAGTTGTGAATGGTATGGCTAAGTCTTAAAGGAATATCCCAGCACAGAGCCAGTCTGCAAAGACTAGGATAAGTGCTTTTGTTTTTTTGTTTTAGTTTTGTTTTTAAGCTTTGACATCCAAGGAAATCTCTTTCAAAATGCTGGCTGAATGCAAGCTAAGCCTTGATTAATCAAAAACAGTGAAGCATAGGGAGGTGGGGAGAATCTAATTTCCCAAGTTACCACGTTATAATCTAATGTTTTGATATTTAGTTTTCAACAAGAAATTACAAGGCATGTGAAGAAAAAAGTATTGCTCATTAAAACAAAAAAGAATAAATAGAACCCATTCTTGAGGAAGCCTGGACATTGGATTTACTAGATAAAGATTTTAAATCCATTATCTGAAATATGCTCAAAGACATAAAGGAAACCATGGCCAAAGAACTGAAGGAAATTAGGAAAATAATGTATGAACAAATAGAGAATATCAATGAAGAGCTAGAAATTATGGAAAAAAACCAAATAGAAATTCTGGAGCTGAGAAGTACAATAACTGAAATAAAAAATTTACCAGAGGGATTCAAGAGCTGATGTGAGCAGGTGGAAGAAAGAATAAGTGAACCTGAAGATAGGACAATTGAATTTATTGAGTCTAAGAAACAGAAAAAAGAGTGAAGAAAGGTAAGTAGAGCCTAAGAGATGGGTGGGACATCCATCAAGCAGAAGAGCATTCACATTTTAGTAATTCCAGAAGGAAAGGAGAAATAAAAGGGGCAAGAAGAATATTTGCAGCAATAATGACCCAAATTTCCAAAATTTGGTGGAAGGTGTGCATCTATACATTCAAGAAACTCAACAAACTCAGGTAGGATAATGTCAAAAAGATACAAACTGAGACACATTATAGTCTAATGTCAGTAGTCAAAGACAGAATCTTGAAAGCAGCAAAAGATAAGTGACTCATCACATACAAGCACTTCTCAATAAGATTTACAACTGTTTTATCATCAGAAACTGGAAGCCAGAAAGCTGTGGGCTAACAATATTTAAAGTGTCAAAAGAAAAAAAAAGTCAAGCAAGAATTCTGTATCTGTCAAAACTATTAAAGAATAGGGGGCCACTCAAGGGGACATTAAGATATTTCCAGATAAGCAAAAGCTAAAGGAGTTTGTTACTAATAGATCTGCCCTACAAGAAATGCTCCTGGGAGTCCTGCAGGCTGAAATAAGATACTACATGGTAAGTGAAAGCCGTATGAAGAATAAAGAAAACTGATAAAAGTAACTACATAGAGGTTGAAAGGATGGAAAAAGATATTCCACACCAGAAGAGAGCTAGAATAGCTGTTTTATTATAAAAAAACAAAACAAAACAAAACAAAACAGATTTTAAGTCCAAAGGGATCCAAGAGACAAAGAGAATTATTGTATATTGATAAATATATAATATTAATCTGTCAGGAAGATACAGCAATTATAACCACGTATGTACCTAACAACAGAATCCCTAAAATATATATAGCAAAAATTGAAAGACTTGGAGAGAGGAATAGACAGTTGTACATTAATCATTTGAGACTTAAGTAATTCACTTTCAATAGGGAATAGCACAACCAGGAAGAAGATTAACAAAGAAGTAGAGGATGAACAGTACCATGAACCCATTGCACCTAGCAGATATGTATAGTACACTCAAGAACAGAAGAATACACATTCTTTTCAAGTGCACATGGAACAGTCTCACAAATAGACCATATGTTTGATCACAAAACAAGTTTTATACATTTAAAAAAGATTGAAATCATTCAGTGTGTCTTCCCTAACCATAATGGAATGAATCTAGAAATCAATAATAGAAGGAAAATTGGAAAATACTCAGATATGTAGAAATTAATTAACAGAGCCTTGCAAAACCAATGGATTATAGAAGAAATTACAGAGGAAATTAGAAAATATCTTGAGATGAGTGAAAATGAAAGCACAACATTCCAAAACTCAAGGGATGTAGCAAAAGCAGTGCTCAGAGGGCAGTTTATAGCTGTAAAAGCTTACATTAAAAAAGAAGATCTGAAAGCAGTAATCAAAGCGTACACCTTGAGAAAGAAGAGCAGACTAAACCCAAAGTTCGTGGAGGGAAGGAAATAATGATCAGAGCAGAGATAAACATGATAGAGGACAGAAAAGCTATGGAAAAAAAATTACTGAAAACCAAACTAGGTTCTTTGAAAAGATTTGAAAAAACCCTGACAAACTTTTAACTAGATTGACTAAGAAAAAAATACTCAAATTAGTAAATCATAAATGAAAGAGTAGACATTACTGCTGACTTTATAGAAATAAAAGGATTGCATGAGAAAACTATGAATAACTGCATGCCAACAAATTGGATAGCCTAGATGAAATGGAAAAATTTCTAGAGATACAGAAACCAGAAAAACTGACCCAAGAAGTAGAAATTCTGAGTTCCAGCTACTTAGGAGCCTGAGGCAGGAGGATTGCTTGGGCCCAGGAGGTTGAGGCTATATTCACTGCACTCCAGCTAGGGCAATATAGCAAGATTCCATCTCTTAACAAAAAAAGAAAAAGGTAGAAAATCGGAATATATTTGTAAAAAATAAGGAAATTGAATTAGTTAAAAAAAATTTCCAATGAAGAAAGACTAAGGACCATAGCTTTAGTGATGAATGTTTTCAAATATTTAAAGAAGAATTAACACCAGTCCTTCTCAAACTCTTTCAAAAAAAATTGAAGAGGAGGCAAAACTTCCTAACTTATTCTGTGGGGTCAGCATTATCTTGATTCTGAAGCCAGCCCAAGACCCTACAAAAATGAAACTACAAAACAAACAGAAAACAGCTACAGACAAGTATCTCTAATGAGTATGTAAAAATCTTCAAAATGCTAGCACACTGAATTCTGCCCCAGATTAAAAGGATTCGACACCATGACCTACTATGATCTATCCAAGGAGTACAAGGGTGGCTCAACATACAAATATCGATCGATGTAATATACCACATAAAGAGAATGAAAGGAAAAAAAATCATCTTAATTGGTGTGCAAAAGCATTTAAGTGAAATAAGCAGCCTTTCTTGAAAAAGCAAAACAAAACAACCTATCAAACTAGGAATAGAGTGATGCTTCCTCAACATAATAAAGACCATATGTGACAAACCCACAGCTGACATATTCAGTGATAAAAGATGGACAACTTTTCCCTTAAGATCAAGAATAAGACAAGTATGCCTGCTTTTGGCAATCCTGTTTTACATTGTGCTGGAAGTTCTAAGGAGCAATTTGGCAAGAAAAAGAAATAAAATGCTTCCAAATTGGAAAGGAAGAAGTAAAACTATTTGTATTCGAAGATGACATTATTTTATGAATGGAAAACCTTAAGGAAACCACAAAAAACCCATTTGAACTAATAAATGATTTCAGCAGAGTGCCAGGATACAAAATCAAGATACCATAAATCAGTTGTATTTCTGCACACCCCAAAAGAAATAGAATCCAAACGATTTCGTTTACAACAGCATCCAAAACTATAAATTTCCCTTTAAACACTGCTTTTGCTGTATCTCATAAATTTTGATAGTTTTATTTTTATTTTCATTTAGTTCAAAATGTTTTAAAATTTCTTCTGAAGTTTCTTCTTTGACCCATGTGTTATTAAGAAACGTGTCATTCATGTATACCTATGTAACAAACCTGCACATTGTGAACATGTACCCTAGAACTTAAAAGTATTATTTTTAAAAAAGTGTTATTTGAATCGCTAAGTGTTTTGGGAGTATTTTTGTCATTTTCCTGTAATTGATTTTTATTTTATTTCTATTGTAGTCTGAGAGCAGACATTGTATAATTTTTATTCTTTTAAATTTGCGAATGTGTGTTTTATGGCCTGGAATGCGGTCTGTCTTGGTGAATATTCCATGTGAGTTAGAGGAGAATGTGTATTCTACTACTGGATGAAGTGGTCTCTAGATGTCCCTTATATCCAGTCAATTAATGGTTTTATTGAGTTGAACTATGTCTTTACTAATTTTCTGCCTGTTGGATCTTTCCATTTCAGATAGAAGGATATTAAGGTCTCTAACAGTGAATTTATCCATTTTACCTTGTAGTTCTAACAGTTTTTGATTCACATATTCTGACACTCTTTTGTGAGATGAATACATGTTAAGGATTATTATGTCTTCCTGGAGTATTGTCCCTTTTATCATTATGTATGTCCCTCTTTATCCCTGATAACTTTTCTTCTTCTAAAGTCTGCTCTGTCTGAAGTTACTATAGCTATTCTCAGTTTTATTTTAGTTAATAATTGTAATTCTTCTTTAAGCATTTCTGAAGGATTGCTTTTAAGTACTTTTTCTCTCATTTACAACTCTCTTAATTTACAGTTTTATTCACTGTCCAGATCACTTTTGAATTCATTGAAATATTGAAATTTTGTTTGCTGCCTAATTTTTGTGAATACTCTTTTGACTTTCAAAAGCCTTTTAAAAGAGGAGTTTTGGGTTCATTTCAAAATTGAGAAATTTTGCATATTTCCTACATACTCCTATTCCTCACATGCATAGCCCCTCCCATTATCAGTATCCCCCACCGGAGTGATGCATTTATTATAATTGATAAATCTTCATTGATATATCATTATTTCCAAAGCCCATAATTTATGTTAGAGTTCACTCTTGGTATTGTACATTCTATGAGTTTGGACAATATATAATGACATGTAGCTACCATTATAGATACAGTATATAGTATTTTCGCTGCTGTGTTCTGCCTGTTTATTCACTCCTCCCCTCTAACTCCTGGCAACCCCTAATGTTTTTATTGTCTTTGTAAACTCTTCCAAAATGTTTATGATTCCAGTTGGAATCATGTAGTATGTAACCCCTTTAGATTGGATTCGTTCACTTAGTAGTATGCAGTTAAGGTTCTTGCATGTCTTTTCATAGCTTATTTATTTTTAGCAATGAATAATATCCTATTGCCTGTTATGTACCACAAGTTTGTCCATTCAAATACTGAAGGACATTTTGGGCATGTCCAAGTTCTGGTAATTATAAATAAAACTACTATAAACTTCTGTGTGCAGGTTTTTGCATGGGCATAATTTTTCAACTTTTTTGGGTAATAACCAAGGTGCATGGTTGCTGGATCATGTGGTAAGAGTCTTCAGCTATAATAATGAATTCATTTATTTCTCCTTCTAGGATCTGTCATTTTTTACTTCACATTCTGATGCTCTGTTGTTAGGTACATATGCTTTAAAGATTTCTAAGCTTTTTTGGAGTGTTCACTCCTTTATCATTATATCATGTCCCCCTTTATCGCTGATAACATTCTTTGCTTTGAAGCCTGCTTTGTCTGAAATTAATATAGCTACTTCTGCTTTCTTTTGATTAGTATTAATATGGTATATCTTTCTTCATTCATTTACTTTTAATTTATATATTTCTGTCTATTTAAAGTAGATTTCTTGTAGACAACGTAGAGTTGGGTCTTGTTTTTTTGATCCGTTTTGACAATCTTTTAATTGTTGTTTTTAGACCACTGATATTTAAAGAGATTATTTCTGTAGTTGAATTAATATCTACCATGTCTGTTAATGTTTACTATTTGTTCCCCTAGTTCTTTGCCAATATTTTTGTCTTCCATGCTTTTTCTGCCTTTTGTGGGTTTTTTTTCTTTTTTATTTATTTATTTATTATTATTATACTTTAAGTTCTAGGGTACATGTGCATAACATGCAGGTTTGTTACATATGTATACTTGTGCCATGTTGGTGTGCTGCACCCATCAACTCGTCAGCACCCATCACCTCGTCATTTACATCAGGTATAACTCCCAATGCAATCCTTCCCCCCTCCCCGCTCCCCATGATAGGCCCCGGTGTGTGATGTTCCCCTTCCCGAATCCAAGTGATCTCATTGTTCAGTTCCCACCTATGAGTGAGAACATGCGGTGTTTGGTTTTCTGTTCTTGTGATAGTTTGCTAAGAATGATGGTTTCCAGCTGCATCCATGTCCCTACAAAGGACACAAACTCATCCTTTTTTATGGCTGCATAGTATTCCATGGTGTATATGTGCCACATTTTCTTAATCCAGTCTGTCACTGATGGACATTTGGGTTGATTCCAAGTCTTTGCTATTGTGAATAGTGCCGCAATAAACATACGTGTGCATGTGTCTTTATAGCAGCATGATTTATAATCCTTTGGGTATATATCATGTGTCTTTATAGCAGCATGATTTATAATCCTTTGGGTATCAATCCTTTGGGATGGCTGGGTCATATGGTACTTCTAGTTCTAGATCCTTGAGGAATCGCCATACTGTTTTCCATAATGGTTGAACTAGTTTACAATCCCACCAACAGTGTAAAAGTGTTCCTATTTCTCCGCATCCTCTCCAGCACCTGTTGTTTCCTGACTTTTTAATGATACTCGAAATTTTAAATATTTCACTCTACTTTCTTCTTGATTGCATGGTTTCTAAGGAAAAGTTAGATATAATTTTTATTTTTGCCCCTCTGTAGGTAAGGTGTTTTTATCCTCTGACTTCTTTCTAGATTTCTTACTTTTTCTTTTTTTTTTTTTTAACCTTTGATTTCTTGTAGTTTGAAAATGATATGCCTCCTAGGTGTAGTTTTTAGTTTGTTTGTTTGCAGTTTTCCTTCATGCTATTCTCTGAACTTCTTGGGTCTATAGTTTGGTATCTGATATTAATTTGGGTAAATTATTAGTCATGAGTGCTTCAAACGTTTTTCTGTTCCTGTCTCTCTTGTCTTAGTATTCACTTTTCACTTATGTTGTACTTTTTGTAGTTGTTCTCTGGTTCTTAGATACTGTGTTCATTTTTATTCAGTCTTTTTTCTCCTGATTTTCAGTTTTGGAACTTTCTGTTATATTCTCAAACTCAGACTTTTTCCTTAACCATGTCCAGTCTACTAATGTATATTTTTATAGTGCTTATTGGTGCTTGCATGTTGTCTACTTTTCCCATTAAAGCTCTTAGCATATTAATCATAGTTTTAAAAAATTTCTGGTCTGGTAATTTCAACATTTCTGCCATATCTGACTCTGGTTCTGATGCTTTTTTCAGTCTCTTGAAATTGTCTTTTCCTTGTTAGTATGCCTTTTAATTTTTCATTGAAATGTGGACACGATGCACAGGTTGCGTGTCCCTAATTCAAAACTCCAAAATCCAGTATGTTCCAAATTGGAAACTTTTTGAGTGCTGACATGGCACTCAAAGGAAATACACATTGGAACAGTTCAGATTTTGGATTTTCAGATTAAGCTTGCTCAACTGATAAATGTAGTGCAAATATTCAAAAATCTGAAAAAATCCAAAAATTAAAATGCCTCTGGTCCCAAACATTTTGGATAAGGGATACTCAACCTATACTGGGAAATGCAACTTTCCTAAATGGGCCTTTAGTAATATAGTGGTTAGGTGTGGGGAGACGAGAAATGATCTATAGTTTTAGGACTAGGTTTTAATATTTTGGCAAGTCTGTGCCACTGGGCTACCTTTACTAGTGTTTCTTTTTTTCCCCTTATGCTTAGGTGGGCTAGGATGGCTAGAGAGGGCTGGAGTTTGGTATATCCCTTTCCTTACATGGAAGGCTATAGCTGGCTGGAGTTCAGTGTTTTCCTTCCCCTAGGAAGGTTAGGCTTTGACAAAACTCCCACAGGTTAGGCTCTGGTAAAATAGTTCCTCCTGAGGACAGACCTTGTTAAGAATAATAGAATCCTCTGGCATATTTCAAAATGGTTACTTTTGTCCTCTCACTGGTGTATGCATGAGGTGATTTCTCCAGTATTCACCGTGAAGACCTGGTAGAGCTCCTGTAGATAAAACTCACAAAAGCATGAGTATTGTCTTATAACTAGGTCCCCCTGGAATTTTTAATTATCAGACTTATCCATGCTGTGCCTCAAGTATTTTGGCAAATGCAGAGTTTAGATTTTCCTACTCTAGTCCTGGTTCCTGCTGAGGTTTCTGGTAGTAGTTTCTCTTCTGGTGAGTAGTAGTTCTCTATCTGCCTGTCTCTGCAGTTGTATGGCAGTGATTTGGTCTGTGTCTTCATTTCTCTGATGGATCTAAAAAGAATTGTTAATTTTTCAGTGTGTTTAGCTTTTTATTTTTTAGAGCAGAGTGGCAACTTCTAAACTCCTTACATGCCAGACTGAAAACCAGAAATCTTTTCTTTTAAAGCAAGCATTATAGTTACTGAATGATCATCCTTATCTTGTTTATGTTCAGTTTTATGCTTTATTATGTGGAAAGCCCAAGATATTTCCCAAATCCCTCTAACTTGGATGGTCTAGAATAGGCCTTACTCTAGGCATAGTTCTTGCTCCCAAGGTACCATCTTTTTGGTGTCTCAGCTGGACGCCAGGGCACTTACGAGGATTTCTCCCTTTTGACAGAGTAGAGTTCCAGTGTCTCTAGCACTTTCTTCCTGGATAGATAATTTTTTACTTAAAAAAGTTGTATTCGGCTAGGCGCAGTGCCTCACGCCTGTAATCCCATCACTTTGGGAGGCTGAGGCAGGCGGATCATGAGGTCAGGGGTTTGAGACCAGCCTGGCCAACATAGTGAAACCCCGTCTCTACTAAAAATACAAAAATTAGCTGGGGCGCTTGTAGTCTCAGCTACTTGGGAGGCTGAGGCAGGAGAACTGCTTGAAACTGGAAGGTAGAGGTTGCAGTGAGCTGAGATCGCGCCACTGCACTCCAGCCTGGGCGAAAGAGCAAAACTCCATCTCCAAAAGAAGACGACTTGTATTCTATTTCTATGGTTTTTAGGTAGAGTACTAATTGTGCTAGATTTAAGGCATCCTAATGGTTATGCTTTTGTAGGGTTTGGTTGATGCCCTCTGAATGTTTTTCTGTGGGTCATAGACAAATACAACATTGAGAAATTTAAAGACTGTCAGCCAAATTGTAAGTATATCAGTTATAATGACTGACTTTACAATGCTGGGATAGTCTGGAACTTAGGACATTTATGGATGGTGTAATGGTGTTTAGTGCAGATAGGCACTGATTTAGGTCCGGTCTTGCTGGTTATATCCAGTGATGTCTAAAACAGAGTGTCAGTTTCTGCAGTGAGAATAAATGATAGTTTTACTCAGTAGTAGTAAATCATAATAGCTTCTCCTGTGAGGCACTGTTCCTCATATCTAACTTTACCTCACATGCTGGTAATTTCTACATATGCCATCCACGTGGTTCTCATCTTTGTGTGGTTATCCATGTGGCCTCTATGAAAAGTCATTTCCTTATAGATAAAGCCACCAAAGCTACTTTTCAATGTCAAAACACCATGTAGTCAGTTTAAATTATTTTACCAGTCTGCAGCGCTGTGATTTACGGGTCTTAAGTTGAAGCTCTACCAACTTGTCCACACGCATTGATGTCTGAGACTTCACCAAAAACCACACTTATTCCTTCTGTTAATATATAGATTCTGTTCCTTTATTTCTCCATGTTTCTAGCTGGTGTACTAACTGTTGAGGTCTCATTCACTGTACAGTGAATAGGCCTCCTATTCACTGTACAGGATGTTATCAAATTGATAAGTATGACAAATAGTGATGGAGGAGCAAGATGTCAGCTTTAGCACTCAGAAAATCTAAGGTGGAGAATATTGCTTACAAACAGTGCTAAATGGGATTGTTAACCTGACTCTGGAGTTTGGCTAACTGACTAGTCATTGACTAGGCTAACCAGCAGAGTGGCCCCAAATGGAGAAGTAAAGATTGCTTGCTCCCTGCGTGCAGTTTATTCACAAGGGGAAGAAGTATACATACGAGCTGAAAATACCCAGTTTATTAAATACAGAATAATCAGTGGAGAGACTGGGAATCAGACTAGTTTGGCTTGCTACAGAATGAGAAAACATTTTCCCCTGCCATGTCTGTTTGTATTTTTTAAAAAACTTACTCACTTTTGACTGTTTATTGCTGATTCCTTGCTATCGAAGGTAAGGATTTAGCTCACTTATACTTCTTTCCCTGTGTGTTATCCTCTCATCCTTCTAACATAATTCTATTATAATTTTTGTTAAATAAGTATTCAGTATTTACATTCTATAATTATGTACCTATCTTTTTTTCTCTAAAGCATTTTGTTTTCATTGCAATTAATAAATGTCTTTTTATTTCTTTACCTACTTTTTATACTCTTAACACTAATGAAGACCAAAGCTTTCCTCCAGTTGCATTAGTATGTCTATATCTGAATACTTCGTTACATTTACTGCCCTAAAGCAGATTTGCCTGGGATAGTCTAGTCTGGACTTCTCATATACAAGTGTGATTGCATTAGTGGTCATCTTAGTATCTTACCACCGTTATCCTTAAGATTTCCATTCTCTTGCTATTAGGTTAGATCTTCTGGTACCCAGATGTCATGTTTTCTTTCCCTTGGTGTATTCTCGTGTTTTATAGAGCACAGATTCTAATACCTTCCCGATACAGTGTATATGGGAGGTAAATCTTTTGATAACTTGTATGTCTGAAAACATCTCTAATTCTACTTTCACACTTAATTCATAGTCTGAATCCCGAGCACAGAATTCTAGGTTAGAAATAATTTATCTTCAGAATTTGATGGCATTGGACTGTTGCTTTCTTTTAGTTTTGTTAAGAAGTTTGATGCATTTTCATCCTAATCCTTTCTATAAAGTTTATCTCTCTAAGTCTGTAGAATCTCTTTAAACTCGTGTTTCTGAAACTTTATGATGATTTGCATTGCAGTGTGTCTGTTTTTGTTATTTGTGCTGGACACATGGATAAGCTCTTTCAGTCTGGAAGTTGATACCCTTTCATTCTGGAAAATTGGATAGAAATATTTCTTTGAATTCCTCTGTTTTCATTGAATAAACTTTCACAAATCCCCATATTTTCCCCATTGTGCTTTGGTTCTCAGCTATATGTGGTATACCCCAGTCTAAAAACCCTATGTTTTGCTCTCCCCAGAGATTACATTTTTTTTGCATTGTGGGAAAAAAGGCAAGGTCAGACTGTGCAGTAATGGGGAGGTGATCTGAGGATTTAACTACTTTTTCAACAGACTTTCAAGAATTCTAGTATTTTTAGCCCCAACCTCAGCCTCACTGCCAGACATATGTGAATCTGTTGAGAGTTCTTTAGTAGACTTCTTTGCTTTTCCCACTGTTGGCTTTGGATTTAGTTTGCTTAGGTATAGTGACATGCCATTGTACATTTGTTGTAGAAATATATATGCCTCTTTTAATGAATTCAATACAAATCTGATATCTAATGAGCATGATGAATACTAATGAAAAATATTTCAAGGTATCTGCAACAGTGATATATGAAGTAATCTTTGATTCTATTGCTTACAAAGTCTCAGGTATTGCTAAGCTACTGCAGCGTTTTTCATATAATAAGGAAAGGCTAAAGTTCAGTTGGAGGATAACATAAAAAATGAACATGTACTTTAAAAAAATCTGCTTTCCTGAAACCTCTGAATTCTCTCCATGGGCCAGTTAGAACCCATGAATTAACTGTGGAACTTAGTAGTGTATGAGGCCACAATCATAGTTTCTTGTATTTGCCCACTTAAAATGAGCTTCTTTATAGTACATAATCCTGATCAGCCTTTTCATTCATTTAACAAATATTTATTAAGTGTCAACTAAGTGTAAGATACCGGGCACCAGAGATACCTTATTTAATAAAATAGACAATCTGCTGGCTTCACGGAGTTTACATTTCTGTAGGAATATGTTATTGGTAGTAGTGCAGCCTAGATTATAATAATATAGTTTATATCTATCACCACCTCTGGAAAAGTAACTGAACTCACATGTATTTCTGATGTCATTACTTTACTTGAGACAGAACTTGTAAGTTTTTTTTTCTTATAAAAGCAATGTTTGTTAAAAAAAATTAGAGAAGATTCATAGGCAGAAGGGAATAAAAACTCATGCACTAATCAGAATTAACCACTATGAACACCTTGGTATGTATTTCAGTCCCGTTTCTGTGCACAAATACATATGTATGCATTTATGCATAATTTCTTTATAAAATTGGAGTATACTATAACAGCTTACATACATTTTTGTCACGTTTGTTCCAATTTTAGTGGTTGTATAATACTCAGTCTTATGAATACGTTATAATTTATTCCTTTAAGTGTTATTTTTTTTTCTTCACTATTAAGACACAAGAGAGGCTGGGTGCAGTGGCTCACACCTGTAATCCCAGCACTTTGGGAGGCTGAGGTGGGAGGATTTCTTGAGGCCAGGAGTTTGAGACTAGTCTGGGCAACACAGTGAGATCCTAGCTCTACAACAAAATTTAAAAAGTAGCCAGGTGTAGTGGCACACACCTGTACTCCCAGCTACTCAGGAGGCTGAGGTAAGAGGATCTCTTTAGCCCGGGAGGTTGAGGCTGTAGTGAGCCATGATTGAGCCACTGCACTCTAGCCTGGGCAACACAGTGAGACCCTGTCTTTAAAAAAAAATACTGGAGTAATAAATATATAATTTTGAACTGTTAAGGAATACAGATACCTTGGCAGGCTTGTAATATGAGTTGGTTGAAACAAGGAGGTACATTAGAAGGTTAAAAATGTTTATACATTACTGTTTTAAATTATGGATTGCTTACATTCTATCTTATTTTACAAGTAACATAAATATTTAACTCTGACATGGTTATTTTCAAAAAATTATATGAAAATCTCACTTGAAAGATGTTGCCTTGTTATTTTTTGAGCATTCAGCTAAATCTGTTTGTTTACAGCTGGGCTCAAAATGCAGAGAACTCAAAGATATTCATTTCGGCCAGTGTTACAAGATCTCAGATGAAGGCATGATCGTCATAGCTAAGGGCTGTCTGAAATTACAAAGGATATACATGCAGGAAAACAAATTAGTAAGTACTTGTTATCATCCTTGTGTTGTTCATTTTGTTCCTAACCTTTGAATTCTTTCAAGTTTATTTATAATTTTTTTCTGCTTATTGTCTTGTGATGGTTCAAATACTACTTAATCAAAAGCAAAAATTCTTTTAAAGTGATGATTTTATAAATTGATCTTTTAACTGAATAGATGGTGTTTGTGTGTGGTACCTGCATGTTAAAAATCCCTCATTAGCATGTGCTAATGCATCTTTTCTAAATGTGGACCGTGAACTAACACTGGTAAATTGGAAAAATCGAATTTGTTTATCTATGGTTGTAGTTCTTTCTGGTATCTCTGGGGATTATAATAATTCTAGACAGTTAGAAATTTTTTATTGTCCAGAAAAATGTACTCTTGTAAAATAGAACCTTTTACTTAGTATGATAAAAAATGGGATTCAATAATTTAGAGTATATAATATGGGCAATTACATAGATTTTATATTTTAAGCATGTACATGGATAACTCAGACGCGTTTAATGTATTATGCTTAAAAAATCTTACAATTTTTTTATTGAGAGGTAATTAACATAAAATACATTTCAAAACTCTTTAAAGTGTACAACTCATCAGCTTTTAGTATATTTACCATGTTGTGCAGTCATTACCAATGTCAAATTTTTGAATATTTTCATTACCCCTAAAAAAAAAATCCTGTGCCCATTAGCTATCACTCCCCATTTTACCCTTCTTCTAGTCCCTGTCAACTGCTAATTTACTTTCTTTCTCTATGGGTTTTCCTATTCTAGATATTTTGTATAAATTCAATCACGTGATACGTGGTCTTTTGTTTCTGGTGTCTCACTTAGCATGATGTTTTCAAGGCTCATTCACGTTTACCATGTATCAGAGCTTTATTATGTTTTATGGCTGAATAATGTTCCAAAGCATTTACATTTTTATATGATAGGTACATCATATTAGTTAAAAGAAAAAGTTGTCACTAGGGGGCACCAGTAGGAGTTCTTCAAATTGAAAAATAGCATGCGTACAGTCATGGGCCATGTAACAATTTTTGGGTTAACAGTGGACAGCTTATATAATAGTGGTCCTGTAAGATTATTATACTGTATTTTTGCCTTTTCTGTGTTTAGATACAGAAATACCATTGTATTGTTGCCTACAGTATTCAGTACAGTGACATGCTGTTCAGCTTGACATCTTAGGAGCAATAAAAGCTATAACATATAGTCCAGGGCTTTCTGTATGCTCATAGAATGTTTAAGTACATTCTGTGATGTTCACACAACAAAATTACCTAGTGACACATTTCTCATAACATTTTCCTGTCATTAAGCAATGCATGTCTGTATTTGAAAATGTTGTCAGGGTAGTCTTGAATGTGTAGTATACCACAAAGAAGACTTGCTTTTTTAGTTGTATTTCAAAAATGGAGAGATCTTTTTATTGCCCTTTGGGGTTCATAACATTTAATAATTATTATGTAATAGTCATTCTTGAGACAGCAGGATTTTGTAAAGATAAGTTAGGTCTGTGTTAGAGACACTGAATTTTTGAATACTGGTGTTCACTTACTTGCATTGTGACCCTGGGAAAGTTACTTGAGTTCTTTACACCTCATTTGTAAATGAGGTTATTGATCTCTATTTGCTAGTTATAGTTTCGAGGATTAAATGACACCGTATTTTTAAATTGTCTAGTACAAACTCTGACTTATAGGAGACATGTAAAACATAGTAGTTTTTATGGCATCACAACTGTATTTGTTATCTAACTTTTGGTTTTCACTTTACATTCAAGGTAAATTAAAGGATGGTGATCTCAATTTAGAAGTTTTCTATTTCTCAAGCAATAGGGTATTTGTTGACTCTTATTTTTTTTGTTGAGTAAATGTAAAAAAATAGTTTTATTGGCACATCAAACAATTTTTAGCCAATGGTTTCCCCAAAAAGCAACTGTTTATGTTTTGAAGGTTCTTGTTATGTTCACATTAGTTTTTTCCTAATATTTTGGTACATTAAAAAGATGTTATATACTTAAATGCGAAGGGAATCAGTTTTGTGTTTAGTTTTTTTATTAAACATTTTCATTTCATTGGAAATTTGAGGTAATTTTGCCAAGTCTTAAAGGCTAATTCACTACAGTTCTTCCCATTTAAGTTTCTTAGAAAAGGAAATTTAGAATAATTTGAACTCTTTATTGGATTATTGAGCTATTGATACCTAACCTCCCATTGGAAGTTTGTATTTTTAAAATTGATGAAATAAGGAGAAATATTTAAATACTTGCAAAGCCACAATTTTAAGTAATTAGAATGTTTTTACTTTGACACATATTCTTAGTAATGTTAACAGCAAATATTTTAAATTAGCAACTAATACAGGTATGTACAGAGAACACTGTCAGAAAGAATACCAAAAGAATTTCACCTATGCTTTGACAAATACTGATAATCAGTCAAATTATTTTGCTAATTCTCTTAATAAACTGAATCTTCTCAAAAGGAGTATTATAGTTTAATTGCATAGTCTAAAAATAATGGTAGCATAGTTTTCGTATAAACTTTGCTGTCTTAAACTATCAAGCTGTTTTGATAGTATTTGAGTATACATACATCTTTTCATATTATATCTTGGCCTTTAGATGGCAGCATTGTCTTTGTGTATTTCTGTGACATAGCTTTTGTGTCCTTGATGTAACTATAAGGATATAATGCCTCTATAAGTTTCTACTGATGGTTGCTGCTGATGTTATGATTTATTTTACATTTTTGTTCTTTATGTAACCTTAATGGGAAAATTTCTTCTTATTTTAAAAAATTGTATCTAGAATGCTACAGGATGATCTTACCATTTTACACAAAGTAGTAAGATAGTAGAACATTTTTATTTGTGGCACTGGTTTAAGTAAGATAAACTTTAGAATAGGGGAAAGATTCTTGTGTTTATAAGGGAGAAATTTTATTCATATGGAAAGTGAGGACAATGATATGCCTTAAATGAGTTATAGTGAAGCAGAGGACTGAGGACTTAGATGCAGAATTTTTTTTCTTTTTGAGACAGAGTTTCGCTCTGTAGCCCAGGCTGGAGTGCAATGGCGCAATCTCAGCTCACTGCAACCTCCACTTCCTGGGTTCAAGAGATTCTCCTGCCTTAGCCTCCTGGGTAGCTGGGATTACAGGTGCAAGCCACCATGCCAGCTAATTTTTTTTGTATTTTTAGTAGAGATGGGGTTCCACCGTGTTGGTCAGGCTGGTCTTGAACTCCTGAGCTCATGATTCGCCCACCTTGGCCTCCCAGAGTGCTGGGATTACAGGTGTGAGCCACCGCACCTGGCTTTAGATGCAGAATAGTGAGACAAGTGTCATGTACCTACATAGGTATAGTTTGCATTTGCTGTAAAACTCTTATGTTGACTATACAAATAGATTTGAGGAGTACAACTGCAGTGAGGGTCTAGCATATTGTATGTGTCTCTCTCTTCTAGTGATAGGTTTTATATCACTTCTGAATAGTGCATGCCACAAAGCTATTTTTAAGTCGTATTTAGTTTGAGCATATAGTTATTAATGATCTAGAAACCTCAGTTAAGTATATTTCCTCTGCTTCTTTAATTTCCCTGTACCAGATCTGCTTCTCTACTTTTTGGACAGAGAAGCTCTTTGGGTGGCTTTTTATTCCGTTGTAAAATGATGAGGTCAGATAGATTACGTGTCATTTGTTATACAGGCTGATGTTTTAAAGTACTGGAATTTTATGAGTTATTCCAAAAATAGCTTCTGTGCTATGTCCTATGTCAAAGCATTTTTGATGTAGATCTGTATGTGTTATGCGTGTATTTGGTCTATTTTTTTACATTTCGTACTCTGAATAATTGGCCTGTAAACTATTATAGATTACTCAGTTGTCAAGAAAATAGTAATGTACTATGAATAGATTTCAGAAAGTTATAGGGAAATGATTAAAGTTTCCTAATTGAAAGTTGATTTCTTGAAAGTTAATTGTGAATGTTTACTTTTCAATCTCTTAGTTGATATTTTACTAGTTTTATAATTCTGTGACTTCTCTTAGAGTCCTTTGGCTGCTGCTGTAACAATCTTGTTTTAGATTTTATCCTTTGGAGACTTACATGAATGATACAGGATCAAATTCACCTCTCTAGGCTTTCCCCCCACCCACCCCCCAGGCTGAAAGCATTTTAACGGGAGATGGAGGCAAACACCATTTTTGAGTTGCACTGAACTCAGTTAAAACCTTGATGCATACTCACATGACTTGCTTTAGTTATCTTAATTTTTGCACTTTGTTTTGCCTCCTTGCAGAAAGGATACAATACTACTTCATACATGTTCTTATGAGGATCAGACTAAATGAGATTAAGAGGTAAAGCACCAAATGGGTTCCATTGCCACAAAACACAAGAAGGCTTCAATAAAGGTTTTTATCCTCTCCTACCAGGAGAGAGGATATTGAAGCCTATTATTTGCTTTCTGCAGTTTACTAATTTGAATTGGGCTGTATCAATGCCTAGTATCACCTAGTCTGATTTTACCTGTTAGCCACTGACAGTTTAATTTTTTTTTTTCTCTTTGCTGTGGTTTGAGGCTGTTGTAGCAGTTAGGTGAAAAAATTGGTAGCCATGTTGATAATAAACTAGAGTAGTATATAAGATAAACATTTGTATCAAGAGTTTAAATAGCAGTAGTTAATTCAGCATTATGTGAAAGCTTCCATTTCCTGACTCTTACTGTTCACCATAGAGTTAATATATTAATGGGTTTATACATAAGAGTTAATATATTAAGGAGATTGGTTGTCCGCAACCGTAGCCCCCCTACGATACTCTTTATGTCTTATTTCTCAAATATTCCTTTTGAAGTGAGTTTAATTGTAATACCAGACATAAATAATTTACATTTTTGAGGGATTTTGTACAAAAGGGCCAAGTACTCACTTTAGCCTCCAAAATCATCCAGAGTATATACTTGCCTTCAGTGTTCTTTCCCCTCTTAATGGATGGGGCATTTACTTAAACCCAGAATGGTAGTTTCCAGTGAACAGTAATACTTGAATGTGGCATTCTAAAGGAGGTAACCGAGAGATATTGAATCTTATCTTATTATCTCTGTCCATTTGGGTTGCTGTACCAAAATACTATAAACTGGATAACTTATAAACAACAGACATGTGTTAGTCACAGATCTGAAGGCTGACAAGTCCAAGATTAAGGCACTGGCAGGTTTGGTATCTGGTGAGGGCTTACTTTCTAGTTCATAGACACCTTCTCACATGGTAGAAAGGCAAACAAGCTCCCTGTGGCCTATTTTGTAAAGGTATTAGTCCCATTTATTAGAGCCCTGCCCTCATGACTTAATCACTCCCCAAAGATCCCACTTCCTAATACTATCACTTGGAGGTTACGATTTCAACATATGGGTTTTGGGTGTACACAAACCTTTAGACAATAGCAACTACATTTCAGCATTTTGCTGTCATTTGTTGGTAATAGAAAATATTTAATACAAGTTATCTTTTATTGAGTATTGTTAATTTAGCAGGTACTATGCTGTTTTGTATAATTAATCCTCATAACTACCACATGAGGTAGCTATTTTTATCCAATTTTACCAGTGAGGTAATTGAGGCATAAAGAAGTTAACAACAAGTAGCTGTCAAAGTCAAAATTCTAACCCAGATCTGTTAAGATTCCCAAACTTTTCTTCGCTAGCCCTTTGGATTGCGTGGATATATTACCTGTAATGCTAATCCACACACCTTTGAACCAAGTAGCAACTTCCAAAAGACATTATCTCCCTTTAAAACACTTATTGACCAGTGCTGTGAGACATCAAAGGAAGAAGTTAATTATTAGCATGAGTAGAAAATCATTTTTTAGGGTGGTAATTGATTGCAGGAGAAGCTGCAAGTACCAGAAGAAGTGTATTTAAAACTTTTTCTAGGAAAATTACTGAAATTATCAAAGAGGAAAGCTAGCATTTAGTGTTGATCTTAATCTTATATGAATATGAATATAATTAATAATAGAATTGCAGTATTTTATACAAAGCTTCTCTGTATTGCAAACATGGTGTTTTATATTTTTGTGATATTTCGATTCAGAAGCTAGTAGCATTTGATTTTTGTCCAGAAGATTTAGTGGCAATTTTAATGAATTCATGAACTGATAAGTCTGTACTCTGTTCCTTAACATTTGTTTCAGATGTTCATTCAGTTCCATTAACATTTGAACAGTTACTATGTTCCAGGCACTGTGAGAGGTGTTGAAGAATTAAACAAGAGTTACACTGCCAAAGAGAGAAGATCCTGGTCTCATGATAGTGCTATAGAAAAACCAATTGCAAAAATAGTTATTCTTATGTGAGGGATAAGGAAGGAATCTGAAAATCTTATAAATAGTAAGTGATAATTTGAACTGAGTTTTGAATTACATATAGTGATGTGATGAATATGCAAGCAGACATATTTTAGGGTAAGGTAATTGCAGTAATGGGAAAGAGCATTAACAAAGATAAAACATCAGAAAAATATGGGAAATGCTTAATAAGTGGTGAGTGTTACAGTGCCACTAGGTTGATAGGCTGGATAGTAGGGAAGTATTCATATTTGGTCTGGAAAAGAAAGAAGGGACCGGGTTGTTAAATTTTTTTCAGTGTCATGCTGTGAAATTTGAAAGTCTCTAGGTAATAAGAATTATAGCATGAGATTTTAGCAAGTGTGAAATGTGATCAGATTTTAATTCTTGTTTTATTTTCCTATTTTGAAAAATTAAGAAAAATATAGAATACAAAAAGGAGTAATAACAGGTGTATGCCCATCACCTGTAAATTGACAGTTGTTAACATTTTATTAAATTTGCTGCTGCTGCTGCTTGAATTAATAAAACAAATAAACTTCAAGTCTCTGTTGTCTTACATTCATACTGTTGTCCCAGTGTTCCCTTCCAGAGCAACTGCTATGATGATGTAAAGTGCTTTAAAAAATACTTTAATATTTATGTGGATAACCATGACATGTGGTATTATTTAGTTTGTGGTCACATGTAATTTTTATCTAGTGTCGTATGGTTAAATATCTGGTCTCACAAAGTATATATGAGTCTACAATTTGCATGTTTACTTTTATTTTTGAGATCTAGCCATAATGAATATAATTCATTCTTTTTCATTGTTAGTATTCTATTATATGGATAAATCTCCTGGTTATTCATTCCCTATTGAAGGTCACTTACATTGCTTCCACTGTTTTACTATCAGAGGCAGTATTGCAATAAAATTATTGTATAAATCTCTTGTGCTCATCTTCAAGAGTTTCTGTAGGGCATATACTAGAAGTATATATAATATGGTGCTAAGATATGTACATTTTCAAATTTTTCTAGATCATGTCAAATCACTCTCTACTGGTAATTGAAATCATGATTTAGAGATGTATCTTGCTGATGGAGTGTCAACTCTTCTGAGGGCCAGGAGTATGTACTCATCTTTTTATTCATCCCTCCTAGTGTTGGAATATAATAGACATTCAATAAATGTTGGTTTAGGGACAGATGGGTTACTACTGCATTGAGCATGCTTTAAAAATGTATCACTTCAAATATTTTGATGACATATTTTATTAAATAAAAGCTTAAAATAGTTTAAAGAGTCAAACATTTTTTCACTTTTCAAGTAAGTAAATTGTTTTGACCTAGTTAGCACATTAATGATGCCATTCTTTGTGTATCAAATTTATCCAGCCAAAGTCACTAATGTACTCAAGGGTTTTTTTTTTTGGGATAATTGTCTTTAACAACATGCACTTCTGATCAACTAGAATATAATTCTTTTCAGAATTATGTTGACTTGTACGTTCTTACTGTTAATGAAATCAGTTTTATTTTGTTAAAGTGGTATTTGGAAGATCTAGTTTCAATTAAAACAAGGTTTTTTTTTGGTTTGTTTGTTTTTGTTTTTTAAAGTAGAGACAGGGTTTCACTATATTGCCCAGGCTGGTCTCGAACTCCTGGGCTCAAGTGATTCTCCTGTCTTGGCCTCCCAAAGTGCTGGGATTGTAGGCATCAGCTACCATGCCTGACCTAAAACAAGTTTTTTGACAGTATAATTTCATTCTGAAGAATAAATACATTTTTACTCATTTTAAATTCTTTGCTAGATCTTATCCTCTTACTCTCTTTTTAGTCTATTGGTATCTTTCTCTTACGGCTGTTTTTTTGGTTGGTTGTTTGTTTTAAAATCAGATATGTTGGCAGGAACATAAGTGAGTTATATTCTATTATTTGAAGGCATAAAGAGCAATAAAGAATGAAGGTGTATTTTTTCTTTCCCTATGTGCCAGTGTCGTATAGAAGACAGGCAGTGACTTGGATGATATCCAAACAATTTTTCTTTGGATTGCATTATTTTTTACCCAGCAGATTTACCTGCTTAATTATATTAGTTTAGTAATATTAAAATTAGTTCACAAACTCTGGGGACTCATCAGCTGATGATAGGAGATGACCAAATGCAAATAGGATCTCAGGAGGAAGCTAGCTTAGTATTAAAAACTCAGATAAAGATATCCCAGTGTGAATAATGCAGAATTTGTTATGGTTAAAAATAGGAAATTCCAAATAGTATTTAAGTATTCTTTAAAAATATATTTTTTTCTGGATCAAATTCTAGAGTTCTTCTTTTGGGTTTAAAATTTATAATTGGTAGATTATTTTTAGTGTAATTCTTTTGTTAGTGCTTTTTTCCCTACATATATAGTCTGTAGTTTAAGTCCTGTTTTTTTAAAATAAAAATCTAATTTTTATTTGCTTTCTTTTTTGACTACCTGTTAAAATCAGAGATTTGAAACAAAATAAATTATCTCTAAGATACAAGTGTGGAAGTGCAGTGTTGGGCTTTGTGCTCAAGTGTTGGCCACAGGAGATAGTGGGTTGAGATAAAGGCTTGATTCATTAGGCTTAGCAAATAGAAATTTTATAAAGGTTAGATGGTAGTGGCATGCTAGTAGTACATTAAGCCTATCATTTATGAGAATATGTTCCTGAACTACCTTTCTAGCCTGTCAGTCAACAAGTGAAATGTATTATTTGGATTTAGGAAGAAGTTTTGACTTACGTTTTTATCCACAGTAATAAGGTTCTAGGGTTTTAGGATATCCAAGACTTAATAATCCCAGTTATTTCAGTGACTAGGCTTAAAGGAAGGAGAATTGGAGAATTACCTTTTTTTCTTTCTTTCTTTTTTAAATAAAGATTTGCCTTTCTAAATATAGTTTACAGACTTCAGTTGGATCTGACTTCCAGGTAATAGGATGCACTTTTTCCATCATTTTATTGTAGTCATTATCACAAAGATACATTATTGTGAATGTCCTATGGCACTTGGGCCTTTGTCAGACAACCCTGTCTTCAGGCAAAAATATACAGGCGATATTTCTATCTAAACCTGTGTTAAGTACTGTTCCTATTAGTGTTGCAGATTTTGCTTACTCATATTAGGTTAGTTGTCTTCTTTTACTGTCTTTCTTGAAATTATTTTCAAAGGTTTGAACATAAAGTTACCTGATAGGCACTAGAAGGATGAATAGTCATGTGAGTTTTGGGGTGGATTCTTTTTGTTGTTGTTAGCTATATCATCTAGATTTTAATAGCCAAGAAGTTTAAAAGCCAGGTAAGTCCATACTGTTTTGATACTTTTTTTTCCAACCCTTCTTCTGTTGCATCTTAGTTTGTGTAGCCACATCTAGGTTGCAGACTATATCAGTATAGTATTTTTCTTTAGTGGCTGCCATATTTCATTATTTTGGATTTCTATTGTATGATGGTAGAAGTACTCAAGTTACTTCAGGAGAGTTTGGGGGTAAAAAATTTGTAGTGTCTGTTACCAGATCTTCATTGGCTATTTTTGATTGGAGCATAAAATCTAGATGGTTATCGTTCACTTAATAAGACATATAAATAAATATATTGAGACTGTAATACAAAGAAAAGTAGTTGTAAATCAGAGTCCTTCTTACTGAACTATAGTTGGGTGATTTTCTTTTATTTTCCCTTTCGCTGAATATCTTTGAGAATATAAAGAAGAAGGCATATATTTATATTCATTACTGCTTAAATGTCCAAATGAATGCCTAGAGGTTATAAAATTATTTGCATCATGTTCTGCTAGCTTTTCATTTTAACCTCTCTGAGAACATGATAAAATTTCCTTATCTTTTTACTAGGTTAATATTTACTGTACGTATTTGAAGATAATTTTGTAGTTTTCTATTTCATACATTTTATATTGTTGCAGGACACGATTTAATATACAGACATATACTCTTATTTCATTAGTATACTGATAAATCTCTGTTTATCGTATATAATTGTAGGCAGTTTCATTATGTAATCTAGTATACATTCTGTAGTTTTTCATTGTTTTAAGCTTTTTTGTGTGAAAAATTTAATGGAAAAAAGTATGAAAGGTTAAATATACATTGTATATATTCCTCTGAATTCACTCATGAACTAAGATGTTTCTAAAGGTTGACTCTTACTGATCATATCTACAATCCAGCAGTGTTCTTTCCAAAATACTGTTTTTGTCATTTCAGAATGTGTAGTGGCTCATTTCAAAGATTTCTTCAGTTACTAGTCTCTGTCTCATTACTTTTTTTTTTTTTACTTTCTATACTTCATTTATCATTCTTCTTCTTATCTTTCTTCCAGAATGTGTTCATTACTACCTTCAAGCTCAGGTGAATATTATTTTTTTTTGCAAATACTGTTTGAGAATTACCTCACATTTTTTACTTTCCTGTATTCTGTCAGCTTCCTGTATTTAGTTACTTCTTATTAATCTGTTGATAATTTGTTTTGTTTTGTTTTTTTTTTTTTGAGATGGAGTCTCACTCTGTTGCCCAGGCTGGAGTGCAGTGGCATGATCTCGGCTCATGGCAACCTTTGCCTCCCAGGTTCAAGTGAGTCTCCTGCCTCAGCCTCCCGAGTAGCTGGGACTGCAGGCGTGCACCACCATGCCCAGCTAATTTTTGTTTTTAGTAGAGACGGGGTTTCACCATGTTGGCCAGGATGGTCTCGATCTCTTGACCTCGTGATCTGCCCGCCTCGGCCTCCCAGAGTGCTGGGATTACAGACGTGAGCCATCATGCCTGGCCAAAAATTCTTGAGATAAGGAAGGAAGAGTTTCTTCTAAAATCACATTTTAAATGAGACACATGTCAGTAACTTTAAACATAACCATTTATACTTTAATATGTACGTAAAAGTATAGCATTTAGGACATAAAATTTAATTTTTATTAATTGAATTGGTGAAATATACTTTATTCTATAGCAATATCAAGTGATTCTTCATTAGCATTCATACAAGAAGAATGGCAATGATAGTTTGAAGAAGTAAAATCCCAAATAAGTGTGTTCTTTTTAAGAATTAGGTAGATTTTAGGAAATGATTTCTTAAAAGTGGATTTTGAAACTTAATGTCTTTAAACATTTTTATTACAAATTACCTATTATATATTTTCATTCACATGGTTGTACATCTCATTGAAGATATTTGGTTTGTTTCAGTATTTCATCCTTCTGTTTCAGGCAACCCTAACAAAAATCTCTCAAGACTGCTAATAAGTGTGGTCTCTTTTCTTTTGTCATACTTTAATTACCTGATTCTTGAAAAGATGAAAGTTAACTAGTTGCTTCTGTGGTTGAGTTTGTTCAGAAGAGCTTGACTTTATTGTTGTAATTAGAGGTAGATATTAAATATAATATTTGATAGATATTTGCTGCTTGGTACCAATCAAATGTGTCACCAAATCTGGCATTAAATTTAGTTCAGAACACTGGCATTGCATGCCTTGAGAGTAATATATCATGCAGAAGTTACACTGGCAAGTGTTTTTTTAAAAAATACTTTATATAAAATTTTTAGTTTTTAATTTCATAAATTCTTCCCATATATATATATTTTTATTTAATATGTTCTAACAATTTTTTAGAATCAAAAATGGGAAAAGAATGCCAAGAATAAGGATAGCTATTTTGTTACAATAATGCAGTTTGTTTTTTCATTTTCTTGGAGGATTAAGTGACATTTGGACAACTTGAGAAGGTAAAAAAGTGGACAAGTGTTGGTTCTGCCAAACTATTGTTTATCCTTGGATTAAACTGTATTTTTTTTCCCCTCTAGAAGTAATGTCTTTTTCTAGTATACCCATATGGCTTTCTGCTGTAAAGTTAGTCCAAGTATATAAGAATAATCTATTTTCATACATTAAAATCTATTTAAAACAATCACATGTTTCTAATATACTTTATATTATCATGTTTTTAGATTACAGTCAGAAACGGTTTTTTTAAGAAGAATGTAATTATGCTAATTGCTGATCAGTATAATAATAGGAGGTATTTCACATCTGGTCTTCAATAGTGGTAAATCATTGTCAGTCTAGTGTGTGCATTTGCCTAGAGTCACAGGTTAATTCTTTAGACATGGGTACCTTCCCCGTTTCTGTTAAGGCATACCTTTCTCAGTTATTGTAAAAATGAACTTCCAGATACTGGAACCAACTTGTAATCACCTTAGTGCTTACCGTCCATCTCTGAACTTCTATATTAGTACATGTCTAAGGTTATTTGTTTTTATGCATTATAATGCTATATTTACGTTAAATTTGCTTGTAACTTATAATCATGCAGTTTCCTCTTGTCCTACTTTTCAAAATTTAAAAAAGTACTATTTTTTTTTTAAGATGGTGCCTTAACCTTGAAAGTCATACTATCCTCTAAGCCTGCTTTTTGGCAAATCTCTTTATTGCATGCCTGATAATGAGCCATATAGCATTGTGTGTGTGTGTGTGTGGGAGGTAGGAGAGTGCAAATATTTATATTCAAGAACTCAAAATGTTTTTAATGATAGTTGAAAAACTGTGAGTAAAATGATATCAAAATGATATTTGATCTGATTTTTCTCATTTATAACATTTAAAAACTAGTACTATCAATGCCTTAAGAAAAAGGTTGTATATATTCACCACATTATTTAAACAAGACTAGCGGAATTTATTTTGTTTTACCTTATTCTCCCACCAATATGTAGAATTTGTAATTTAACAATTGAAATGATTGCTTCTTGTGAATACTTACATTGTTTTAGGGGACTTTTCCATTTTTTAGACAGTGAATGGCAGTACCCACTAAGTAGTGATCCTCGTAAAACTTCGGTGGTTTCATTTACTATTAACATGCACTTTGACAGCTGGCCTTTACTAATCTCACACCATGCGTTTGAAACTTTTTCCTTAAAGCTTTATAGTTGAATTACAATATATTGTGTCCTTTGTTTTCTCCTGGACAAGGATTTTAAACAAACTTTCTATTGCGCTTGTTGAATATGTATTTTATAGTAACCACCATGAAGTTTGCAGCGTTTTAGAAGATGAAGAAGCAAAGATAAAAGATACACATTCAAGAAGGCTTGGTTTCACAGTTGGTGCATAATCCTTTCTGCTGTCATTGGTACCCTAACCCTCTACCTACCAGAACAAAAGAAACTGAATTGAAAATTGTGGGAGCTGGGGAACATTCTGTTGGCAACACATCGCATGGCCCATAGGCGTTGTCAGGTCTCAGTTTGATGCCCTTTATTCTTTCTGACAGATGTGAGGTAGGGTCTATGAGGGGGAAGTCATTACTAGAGAGAGGGCAGTGTCAGATCAAAAGTAACCAGTGATCAAACAAGGTAAAGGGCTGTGGAAAATAGGCTCTCTTTCTGGCCTCAACACCTGCCTGATCACTGAAGGGAATAGTCCTTATGTGTCAGGGCCAGTTGATTTTCTTTGATGTACAGTGAATTAGAAGTCAGAGTGGAAGCTTAGCTGGAGCACAGAGATTTTTATTTCCTAGTTCTTGGGCAATTTAGGTGTTTATTTATTTATTTATTTATTTTTTACCTTAATTACCTAGAAGTCATTCTGTTGAGTATTAAAATGTACTCATTCTGACTTTGTTATCACTATATATTTGGAAATACTACTAATAAGCAATTTCCAATAGCACTGTAAGTCAGGCTTTACAAGTCATCAGACTACATTTCTCACATTTCTAATTGTAACTTCAATTAGATCATTTGTAAAATATAATGGTAGATATAAAGTACATAGTACTGAGCTTGGCACATTGTAGGTCTCTTCATTGTAAAATTTGAGAAGTTACCTCACTAAGTAATTTTGAATAAATTTGAATTAACTCTTTGCACATAAGTACTTATTACTATGTTTTCTTTTAAGGTAACCCTTTCTAATCAATTCAATTGAAAGAAAATTTAAAGAGACAATCTCATTGGCATTTTTGTATGTATGGTTCTTTTTCCCTGCCCTTTCATCTTTAGAGTATGTGACTGAAGTCCCGAAGGATGATATTTTTGTCTTTTGTTGGCTTCCTGTGTGGATAAATTGACAACTACAATTTCTAAAAATTTCAGTTTCTGTTGTTTTCCTTTACATTAAGAGCAAATATTTGACCACTACTAGATTTCAGTGTCTCAACCTTTGTAAATACTGCCACATTTTATTCAGGTTCGTAAATAGTTAACAGTCATTTTGTCCTCAAAATTCTGGATGTAAGAGTTTATTTGAAATAAAGAATCTTAGTACTTAAGCATTTTAAAAGTGGTTTTTTAATCTAGTAATTTGTCCATCTTTGCATGAAGTCTCATGTTTGGTTTTGATACTTTAGGTAACCTTAAATCTTCTTCCTTTATGCATTTGGAAATGTAAATACAAAACAATATATATTATGTTGCATTGTCTTCACATTAATATTTGTCTTATAGACTACTGTTAGCTATAATATATATTTTATGCTTGGGAAATTTCAGAATAATATGTTGAATATATATATATACTGATATTTCTGGTTTGACTTAAGCAAAATTTGCTTATAAATTATTGTATGTTTTGCTTCAGCTCTCATTTTAAGGTAGTTTGATTTAGAACTTCTTATACAAGATTTTATATCTATTTTTGAAACTTTTTGAAATTTGCAAGATCTTAATACGGATTCATTTCATAATCTTTAACTATAGACTCTTTTTTTTTCCCCCCCATTTTTGCTTTTGATTGTTGTTTAATATGTTTGCCCTGGCCACATAGCTCACACCTGTAATCCCAGCACTTTGGGAGACTGAGGCGGTGGATCACTTGAGGTCAGGAGTTCGCAACTAGCCTGGTCAAACATGGTGAAAATCCATCTCTACTAAAAATACAAGAATTAGCTGGGCATGATGGTACACAACCATAATCCCAGCTACTTGGGAGGTTGAAGCAGGAGGATTGCTTGAACACAGGAAGTGGAGGTTGCAGTGAGCTGAAATCGTACCACTGCACTCCAACCTGGGTGACAGAGCGAGACTCTCTCAGAAAAACCCAACAACAAACAAACAGTTTGTCCTGAACTACCTCTGAGGGATAGTAACTTGAAATATGAGAGTATTATTCTGATTTAGGGAGAAGAATGATTTTGGTTTTGGTTTTCTGAGGTAATTCCCACAATCCTTCTTTGAATCTGAATATTTGTTTAAAAAGATTGGAGTTTGTTGATGTTTTAATATTAATGTTAGGAAGAAACATTTATAAAAGGTGAATTTCTGTACGTAAATATGAATTATTGTTTTCAAAATGGACCTTGGCAACATAGAATTTTACTAGTTATAATCTTTGGTTCATGATATACTGTGGTAATTGGTCCAGGCATAATCTTATTTCATTATAAAAGTTAATTTATCAAAAAGCTTTTAAACATTTACTCAGGAACGCTCCATCCATACTATTAATTAGAATGTTATCAATAACTTTCATCTACCTATGCATTCCTTCCTTCTCTCATCTTGACTCCCCTTCAGAGGTAATCAGAATTAACTGCTATCCTGAATTTTATATTTATCATTCTTTTCATTTTGCTACATTTGTATGATCAACACATTATTTAGTTTTTACTAGTTTTTAATCAAATAAGTTTCCAAGGAGGTCACTGGTGAACTGGTTGATACTATTCAGTTCTAACTTTTAAGATATTCTTTACTATATTTTCACGTCAAGTTATTTCGGATCTTTAGATTGAATATGTGATATCTACATGTTGGTCCCTTGCATTTTGCATTTTCAGTTTATAAGTTATATTCATAAATACGGATAACAAGGTCTTTTTTTCCAGTTTTGATTTGTTGCAATTTTAGCAATTCCTGTGACATGATGTGCGGGTTAGAAGAGTTACTCTGTTAGGTGACAGGTGTAGTTGGTCAGGAATGTCTAGTCATTTCCCAGTTTGGAATGGAGATAAGTGAATTTCATGCTTACCAAATGACCTTTATGTTTTACTTAGCAGTCTGTAGTGTCATTAATAAGTTCAACCATTGTAATTTTTCTTAAGGATAAAATGCGCTAAATTTCTTTGATTGCTGGAAGTGCTATTGATTTAATAACAACTTTAAAGGAGAAAAATGGAAAAACCACATTAAATATTCATGTTGACTTTAAGACTTGGATTTCAAAACTACCAATTTGCAAAAAAAATTAGTCTTTTTTTTTTTTTCTGTAACAGCTTAGTTAAATGGTCAGTAGCTTAGTATTTATCTCATACACAGTTTTGGTAAAATCAAACCAAACAAAGTATTTGCTTTCACTACAGATGGAGTTTTCTCCAGTTTCCATTTTTAACATGTAGTCTATGTAAAATAAAAAAAATATGTGCTCATATCTGCCTTCATACTTTTGCTAGTCCTTTGGAAATGTGGTTGGTTATAACTAAGAATACTCAGTACTCAGAATGGTTAATGATTTCTTGATATTGAGTGAGCTAATTAATAAAATTTTACTGGAGATGAAATTAGCACTTCTTAACATTGACAACAATAGATGTTTTTTCCTTTTGAACAAGTTATGATTGATCGTATTTATAAGGATGTGGAGTATAAAATACATTTTGTTTTTTTTTTTGAGATGGAGTCTCGCTCTGTCGCCCAGGCTGGAGTACAGTGGCGTGATCTCGGCTCACTGCAGCCTCTGCCTCCCGGGTTCAAGCGATTCTCCTACCTCGGCCTCCTGAGTAGCTGGGACTACAGGTGCCCGCCACCACGCATAGCTAATTTTTTTTTTGTATTTTTATTAGAGACGGGGTTTCACCAGGATATAGAATAATTTTTGTACCAGTCTCAATTTTTAGGAGGTTTTCATCTAAGTAGAAAGCTCATATGGGCATATGTATATGTGTGCACGTGTGATGATGATGTGTGTATACATGCAGTGATGATGTGTGTGTATGTATAAAATAATATAAGGTGATAATGTGTGTTTAGAAGGGGAGTGTTTTTTTGTCCCCCTGTTACTTTATATTGAGACTATACTTCTTTGCTTTACGAAGTGTTCTAGGAAATCTGTATTTGTTGATTTGTATGTGTTCTTTAAAATATATCTTAGTGAGATTGCTTATGAATTATTGATAAAACAGTTGGCATAGAAGGTTTTGTGTTATAGTTTGAGAAGTTTCACATAATTCATTGCATTGAAGTTTATTCAGTATTGTTTTAAACATATGAAGAAGCTAAACAGTAATCCCTTGCATGCTTTTTAAAACAATGTCAAATAATTTTATAAAGATAAAATGGTATAGCTTATTGGTTTTTCTTAGTGTAGATCAGTCATTTAAATAATTTAATGGAAAAAAGTTATCACATGATTCATAGCAGTTATTTCCTTATGACATTTGGGAGAAGAGACAGAGATTTGAGAGTGGTGTGACGTTATTTTATACCCTAGAAAACTATATTGAAAGCTAGGGCATATATGGTTCTGTTGTTATAGATAGTATGATCCTGGATCCATAAAGTAGTCTTTGGCTACTTCATGGTTATTAGCTATGTGGTTCAGTCAATTTTTTGTAACCCCATATCCTACTGTTCTCTCATGCATTAAGTATTTATTGAATACTAACCACATATGAAGCAGTACGATTCCAGACCCTTTTTCCATAGGCCATGCCAGTCTACTGATTTTATAGTAACTTTTAACTCATAGGAGTAATTTCCTATTATGTTGTATTTACCTATCTAAGTGCTTGCTAGGGAGGACAGTAACATCTGGAATCAAAACCACTCTTCCTGAGCCTGGACTGTTAGCCTCTCATATATTGAATACTGTGTTTTAAGAGTAAGAATTTGAAAGTGATGGCACTTATATAATATTTATTTTACTAATGGTAACTTCTAAGTTAGTTCATCTTAAAGTGAAATATTTTGAAGATTACAGGAGCTATTTTATAGTATGAAACATGGTGTACTCATTACAATGACTTGTTCTGATAATTTTTTATAAAGACATTTTGCTGTTAAAGACTTATTTCATTGAGCTATGGTAGTACTTGGGTAATGCATAGGTAGCGATACTTGAAGAATTGAAGTCAATTGAGTTTTAGCATTATTCTGTTGAGTTGATGTTTATTTATTGTTAAGGACATTTTCCACTATATCCTGTGAGTTCTCCCTTATGAGAACCTGCAGTTAAGTATTCCCCCTGGTCTTAGTACTCGGGAAAGCTAGACTTCTAAGCAGTTGTTTTCTTTTATTATGATAATGCTGTGAATTTTATTAAAGATGTATAGTTGTCCTTTTCCTCTTTGCTTTGACATCTAAGAAACCAAGAAACACATAGTAATCCATCTAAGGCAAAGTATTCAGGACTTCTTTTTTATGTTCTTTATTATAGAATAACTTTTTGGAAAATGCTTCTTTTTACTTTCTCCTTAATTTTTATTTCTACTTGTGTTTCTCCTGTAGGGTTTATTTCCAGAAAGAAGTGCCTCGATTTCTTTTTGGAAAGAGACAAGATATATCTAAATATAAACAGAAGTTCTTACATAAGTATATTTTAACTTTAAAATACCTTCTTTTTTGCATAGGCAATTGTGGTATAATGAAAAGCACCTTGGAGCTTGAGTTGGGAAGATCAAAGGATGGATAATTACCTCTGTCTCTTAGTTGAGTGACCCTTAGCAAGTGACTCTGAGGTGGTTTTCTCATTTATGGCATAAGAATAACATTATTACTTTAGGATTAAGTCAGATATACGTAAAAGTGTTAGTCACATGTTAAATGATTAGCTAGATTTTCCCTTCAGTCAGTTACCTGTCAAAACTCTTGATAAATATTGAATGCTATTCATAATTTAAAAATGTATACTTGGGACAGTTTTATAATGTATTGAGATGTATAAGAAAGAGGCCCAAATAATTCCTGTTCTCATAAAAAAGTGCATATTATAAAATTCTAATAGTATAGAAAAGTAGAAAATAAAAACTGAAAGCCTCCTGCTAATTCCTCTGGTGATTATTTTCAGAAAACTTTTAATACACATACCAACATGCATGTATCTGTCCCTATTTTCAAAAATTATATTGCATTTTCTCTTCTACAACACTTCATTATTGATGGATACTGTGGCTCTTTTCATTTTTTCCCACATGACGTTCCCACGTCACAAACGGTAGCCCTACATTTCGATGGTTTTCTATCAGAAGAATATATTTTCATATTCTCCTGCGCTTTTTATGTTATCTTGTTGATAATTTTGATGAAACCAAGAGGCATGTCTTTCTACATACTTCTCTTCATCTCCATTCCTAGTGTTTTTGTTTTTTCTTTTAAATAATGTCCATGTCTGCTGCTTTCATTCTCTGAGACCACCAAATAGTTTAAAACCTGGATTCAGAGATAAGAATAAACAGACTTAAGATGTTAAGATGCTTTAAAAAATGTTCGATACCATATACTCGATCATATCATTAGTGAGCATATTTTTCCTTTGGGAAGTAACTAATGCTTTCCTTAAGGCCAGGCCAGACAAAGGGACACACAGTGGCAAACTTCTTGGGGCTTATCCTCATCAAATGGTTTATAGGAAGATAGTTTTTGTGCCAGACAGATGTAGATTCCAATACCAGTATTACCATTTTACAAATTGTAGGTTCCTTCTTAAGCATTTAAGCTCCTTGGATCTTGATTTTTTAAATGTATAGATTGGAGATGATATAATCTATTTTGTTGTTGAGAAGATCAAATGAACTTAGTGTATGTAAACTGTCCAACAAAGCATCTTGGGAAATAGTTGTTCACAAATGTTAGCTTCCCTCTCGTTAACTTCCCAACTGCCATTTTTCTTCTCTCTTCTTCATGACCAAAGGAAACCTGGAATTATTGCCAGAGCTTTGTTGGTAGTGAATGGTCTTCTTACTGAGTACTTAGCAAGGGGGAAAAGTAACCAATGGTCGCTTTATGTATTTGAGGTTCAGTGAGCCTTTTATCTTGGGAATTTCTGGAGAGTCATGTTTAACCTTAGTGTTTGCTTGTTGTTTTCAAAACTCTGCCTACACTTGTTATATCTTTTATATTTTTTACTCCTAGTAACATATCCACAGTAGGTGTTGCAGTTCATTCATTTTTTTTTTCTTTGGTGTCTGTCATTTTCTTTGCCACGAATCATTCTTTGCAGTTAAATCATCTTACTATTAAATGGCAAATATCGAAATCATTAAATATGAGCTACATCATATAATCTGTAATTTACCTGATTGCGGAAAATTCTAGTCAGTTTGCTTAAACAATAAAAAGGTTATTGGCTTATAACTGAACTGTGATGAGGTGTAGTTGAGGCTTTAGGGTTGAGTTAATTCAGTGTCTCTGCAGTGCATTTAGGGAGCTAGTTCTTTTTGACTTTTTTTTGGCTTAGCTTTCTCTTATGTCAACCTTAGTCTAAGTCTGGATTTACTTCTGGATCAAAGATTGTTGACAACAATTCCTAAGTGAGTGCCGTATGTATATCATAGTTTATTGCTTTTTTATTGCTGAATAGCATTCCAGTGTAAGGACATACAACAATTTGCTCATCCATTTACCTGTTAATGGACATTTCAGTTGTTTCCAGTTTTTAACTATTTCATATAAAGCTGCTGTGAACACACATGAACCAGTCTTTGAATGGACAAAAGCTTTCGTTTCTCTTGAGTAAATTTTAAGGAATGAGTTGGCTGAGTTGTTTGGGAAGTGTATGATTAACTTGAACTTTGTGAAAAACTATGAGTTTTGCAGAGACGTGCCATTTTTCACTCCTGCCAGCAATGTTTGAGAACTCCGTTTGCACTACTATGTCCCCACCAACAGGTGGTATTAGTTTTAGATTTTTAAATTTTAGCCATTCTGAGTAGGTGTGTAATGGTATCTTATTGTGGTTTTGACTCTCAGTGAGTGTAGAGTGGTACCTCTTTTGTTATCCCTGTGTCTAATGATGTCGAGTACCTTTTACCATATGTATTAGCCTTTCCTATCTCTTCTTTTGTAAAGTGTCTGTTCAAATCTTTTGCCCTTTTTTTTTTTTTTTGCGACAGAGTCTCGCTCTGTCACCCAGGCTGGAGTGCAGTGCCACGATCTTGGCTTACTGCAACCTCCACCTCCAGAGTTTAAGTGATTCTCCTGCCTCAGCCTCCTGAGTAGCTAGGATTACAGGCATGCACCACCATACCCAGCTCATTTTTTTTTTTTAATTTTTATTTTTAGTAGAGACGGGTTTCACCATATTGGCCAGGCTAGTCTTGAACTTCTTGCCTCAAGTAATCTGCCGGCCTCGGCCTCCCAAAGTGCTGGGATTACAGATGTGAGCCATTGCGCCCAGCCAAATTTTCTGCCTATTTTTTTTAATTGGTTATCTTCTTATCAGGTTATAAGAGTTCTATATTTTTGATATAAGTTCTTGTGTCAGATGTATGCATTGTGATTACTTTTTCTATGTGTGTATCTTTTCATTTTAATAGTGTCTTTTGAAGAGTGCAACATTTTAATTTTGATGCTCAATTTATTAATGGTAAGGGCTTTTAGGTCTTGTCTAAAATCTTCTGATAGTATCAGTTGTTTTTCTCTGTTGCACCCCTAAAGTGTAAACTCAGTGGAAATGGGGAGATTATCTTCCTTGTTCCTTGCTATGTCCTCTGTCTAGAAGAGTGTTGGGCACATGGTAGTTGCTCAAAAGTAATTCTTGAATGAGTAGATTTTTTTGGTTTCATAGGCTAGAAAATGTTAGCTGTTGCTTATGTACTGTTCACTTCTATCCCCTGTATTTCACCTGTCATTACTACTGTCTTGTTTCCTTAGGTTGATTCTCTGCTTTTCTATTTCTACTTCTGACTCTTTAATCCTAACCCTTTTATGTTTTTCTGAACTACAGTAGCATCTCCTTAGGCTTGTCAGATGCCACCACTTCTCCTAGGTGTACCTATAATCCAATTCCAGACAAATTGGGTATTTACTGTTTTTTAATAATATTGCTTTCCTGCTTAAGAACTGATTTAAGCTCTATTATAGATGGTGAGGTGGAACCTGCCGTGGTAATATTTCTTTTTCCCTTTGTTCTTATTTTTCACAGTTTCTACCTTTGTTTATACTTTCTGCTGGAAAACGTGTCCCTTTTTCTCTTGCTAATATAAATCTCACTTATTTTTCAAGTTTTCCATTTATTCTTAGGATCAAATTTTTGCCTAACTTACCTAGCTGAATATTTCACAGATACTATATTTTTGTGCCCTTAGAATTGTTTCCTCCTTAAGATAAGAATTCATGCATTCTACTTCTTTGGTAAAGTTTTGAATACAAACATAATACTTCTTGGTTGATTACTCTTTTCTTCCTTGACTGAATTTGATGGCGGTTCATGGCAAGTTTGTGCCTATCTATCAGTTTTTTACCTCTTAAATAAAAAAATAACTGTGGTAAAATATATATAACATAAAATTTACCATCTTATCCATTTTTAAGTATTCAGTTCAGTGACGGTAAGTACATTCGCATTGTTGTGTAACCGGTCTCCAAAACTCTTGTTATCTTGCAAAACTGAGCTTTATACCCATTAAATAACAATACACTGCTTTTCCTCCAGCTCCTGAAAACCACCATTCTACTTTGTGTCTTCGTGACTTTGACTCCTCTAGGTACCTACTTTCTGCCTCTCTGACTTTGATTCCTGTAGGTACCTCCTCTAGGTGTCTGAATTTCTTTTTCAGATTGTTCATTATAATCACAAAGCATTGCCTTTTCATGACTGGCTTATTTCATTTAGCATAATGCCCTCAAGATTGATCTATGTTGCAGCATGTGTTAGAATTTTCCTCCTTCTAAAGGCTGAGTAATATTACATTGTGTATGTGTGTACACGTGCATGCGCACACACACACATATATATATACATATACTAACCACCTTTTGTTTATCCATTCATCTATTGATGGACACTTGGGTTGCTTCCACTTTTTGGTATTATAAGTAATGCTGTGAACATGGGTATACAAGTATCTCTTTTGAGATGCTGCTTTCAGTTCTTTGGGATATATATCCAGAGGTGAAATTACTGGATCTTAATATAATTCTATTTTTAATATTTTTAGGAGCTGCCATACTGTTTTACATAGTGGTCACATCATTTTACATTTCACCCAACAGTGCACAAGGATTCTGATTTCTTCACATCCTTGCTGACACTTGTTATTTTCTGTTAGTTTGCTTATTTATTTATTTATTTTTACAGTAGACATCTTGATGTGAGGTTGAATTTCTTTGTTTTGATTTGCATGTCCCTAATGAGTCATGTTGCTAAGCCTGTTTTCATGTGCTTTTCTTGGCCATTTACATATCTTTGGATAAATGTCTTTTCCAGTGCTTTACTCATTTTGAAGTTGGGTTATTTTGTTGTTGAGTTGTAGGAGTTCTTTGTGTATGTTTCAGATATTAACTCCTTATCAAATAATGATTTACAAATGTTTTATCCCTTCTATAGGTTTCTTTGTCCTTCTGTTAATTTTGTCCTATACTGCACAGAAATTATTAAAAGTTTTATGTATTTTAACATATATTTTAACTTTTGTTGCCTGTGCTTTTGATGTCAAAACTTAGAAATATTGCCAAATCCAACGTTGTAAAGCTTTTGCCCTACGTTTCCTTCTAAGCATTTTATAGTTTTAATTCATATGTTTTGGGTCTTCAATTCATTTTTTGGTAATTTTTAACATATTGATCAGGTCCAGCTTCATTCATTTGCATGTAGATATCCAGTTTTCCCAGCACCATTTGTTGAAAAGACTGCCCTTTCCCCACTGAATAGTGCTGGCACCCTTGTAGGAAATCATTTGACCTTTTGTGCAAGAATTTGTTTCTAGACTGTTTCGTTTGGTCTATGTCTTTCTTTTTGCAAGCACTATACTGTTTTCTATTACGTTGCTTTGTAGTAAATTTTGGAATCAGAAGTTTGGGACTCCCAGTGGATTCTTCTTTTTCAAGATTGTTTTGGCTATTTGTGATCCTTAGATTCCATATGAGTTTTAGGATGAGTTTTTCTTTTTCTGCAAAAAATGCCCTTCGGATTTTGATAGGGATTGTATTGAACCTGTATATTGCATTGAATAGTATAGATATTTGCACAATATTAAGTATTCCAATCCATTAAAACAGGATTTCTTTCCATTTATTTGTGTCTTTAATTTCTTTCAGTGATATTTTGTAATTTTCAGTATATAAGTCTTTTGCCTCCTTTAAGTTTATTCCTAAGAATTTTACCCCCTTTGATGCCACTGTAAATGGAATTGTTCTCTTAATTTCTTTTTCAGATTGTTCCTTATAAGTGTTTAGAAATGCACCTGAATTTTTATGTTTTTTTTTATTCTGTAACTTTGCTGAAGTCATTTATTATAATAGTTCTTCTTTAGGGTCTTCTATTTATAATATCATGTCATCTGTAAACAGAGATAATTTTGTTTCATCCTTTCTAATTTAGATGTCTTTCCTTTCTTTTTTTCCCTCTAATTTCTCTGGTTATAACTTTCAGTACTATATTAAGTAGAAGTGGCATAAATGGGCATCATGTCTTGTTTCTGTTATTAGAGGAAAAGCTTTTAGTCTTTCACCATTGAATATGTTGTTAGCTGTGGGACCTTTCTGTCAGTTTTTATTGAGCACTGTTAGTCACATCCAATGTACACATTATACATTTTCTAGCTATAAACTGACCGTGTTATATTGACATTTAATAAGATTTTGGAGCTTGATCTTTTTTTCCAGGAGTCTTGCATACAGTAAGTTCTCAAATAACATTTTCAGTGACTGTACAGACATTGATGTACAGTATAGACAGGCCTTGATACTACCTCAGCACCCTGTTTGGAAACAGCTATTAAATTCTTGATGGAAATTTAATAGATGATTTGAGAGATCTAAAGTAATAGTTTACCTCTAACATCTGACAAAGTCAACATTTATTATTATTATTTTTAGAAAGGGTTGTGGTTCAAAAATGTAATTATTTTCAAAAATACAAATGAGGAAGTCTTGCTCCCACCAATCACCATCTTCCTCACTGCTCTCTATGTATAATTAGTGTTTATGAAAATGTGAAAAAAATCTATTTTTATACTTTTCTTATACAAAGAGTAGCTAGTATTTACACAAAAAACAGGATGATATTTACATAAAAGTTAAATTAGTATATACATCACACATTTTTCCCCGCACTTAACAGGTCTTTCATAATTGGTTCATAAGATTGTTCCCTTTTTTTCTCCTCTGAAAGTGTGGCATAATATTAGGAGGTAGCTTAATTCTTTCAATCAGTAGCCAGTTGATTGCTAGACACTTAGGATATGCCACTGTTTTGCAATTATATAAATTATGTCATTTATAAATATATTACACTGTACAAATTTAGGTGTATTTATAGGAGACATTCTCAGGATGGGATTGCTGAATCAGGGTACAGGCGCCTGTGATTTTCATAGATATTGCCAGATTTCCTTCCTTAGAGATTATACCATTTTGCATTCCTATATGCAGTGGATTGAGAGGGCTTGTTTTCCACACTCTTGCCAGTGGTGTGTTGTTAAGCTAGTCAATTTTTGCCATTTTGACAGGCAAGAAATGGTATCTGAGTTGGTTTTAATTTGTGTTTCTCTTATTATGAATCTGGTTGGGAATGATGTGTTTAAAAGCCATTTGGGTTTCTTTTTCTGTAGCTGTATCCTTGGCTCATTTTTCTACTGAGTTGCTAATCTTTTTCTTCTACATTCCTAGGCACTTTTTATAAATTAAAGGTATTAGGTCCTCATATGTGATTGGAGTTATAATTTTTTTCTTGTTTGTCATTTAGTTTTAGCCTTTGCCTATGTAGCATTTTTGACATGCAAAAGTTTTTCTTTTTTTAAAAATTTATTTACATTTACCACTTTTTTGTTTTTTGGCTTCTGAGTTTTGAGTTATAGTTAGAAAGTCAAAACAGCACTTTTTGAATGCACTGCAATATCCACAGGTAATAGGAGCAGTAGCAATGTAAATTTCACAATATGGCATGTGTCCAGGGACATTAGAACATGTTCAGGACAATAGTATGCAGATGTACTCTTAAAGAATAGCATACTATACCAGTCTACTGTTCTGTAAATCAGTGGCCTTTTTTTTTTTTTTTTTTAATGTGAAACAGTATGGAAAGAGCTTCCGGCCATTTTTTTCAAATCTGCACAAATAAAAGACATGTACTTAATTTGCTCAGTACTTGGAAATAAGTCGTTTTCTCTACTCTTCTGTCCTCAAAGAAGCAGCAGAATAAATATCTTAGAGTTGTAAATTTACCTCTACCAATAAACACTTTGATATTCAGTTTCTTCCAATTCAATATTTTAATATTATTATATACTCAGTAATTAAGGATGTTAAATGTGAACATTGCTTGGATTTGAAAATACTACAATAAGTGCATGTGTGACATACAATAGGTAATAGTAGTAATAATTTCTTATAAGCATCAACAGTTATATTGGATGTGAAAATTATTATCAGAAAAATAATTTCTTATACGCATCAATGGTTAGGCAACATGAAGATTACTGTTACTAGATACATTGTGGAATACATACTCTTAGAGCACCTCTCCTAGGTGTACTAGTTGGTAATAATTTATTTAACTTTACATATTTGGCGTAAAGTTTGGTTCACAGGCATTAAACATGTGCTTTTTCTTTAAACAGATTTGCATGATTTTTCTAATTAAAATCAACATTATCTATACATTGTTACAAAGCGAATTGGTTTTAAGAAAACCCTGTTAGAAGATAACCTACTTAAATATGATAATATGCTGAAAATGAAGTTTTTAGAGGCTTACAGAATTACGTTGCTTATTTTCTTAATTGTAAAAATGAGGGTTTTTCTTCTTAACGAATCTAGCAATTACATATTTAGTAGCTGATATCTAATTGGAGCAAACATTGTGGGAAGTAGAAAACAGAGTTGAGCCTTCCCTCATATTTAAATGTTAATATGAAATTTAAAATTCTCCCAACATTTGAAGTCCTAACTTACAAAGATTTCATTTAAAACATTTTCGTGTTAAATAGACTTGTAAAAGAGATTGAATTATTATAGTCCAATTTTTTTTTAGTTCTCTTTTCTAGACAAGAGAGAAGAGACCAAAAAAAAATTTTTTTTTGGATGCTTTCCAAGAGCTCTATGTGTTTGCTTGAGAAGTTACAATCACTTGATTCAAGTCTGAGTTTTATTGGACAGGCTTGTCTGGTGGGTTAAAATCCCCTCATGCTCTCCCAGATGATTACTGGCTTGTTTTTCTTCTCTTAAAAATATTAAGAATTTATTTTTTATAGCTATGCTAGACCTAGTGACATAGGCCACTTTGGGTCTGTATGCTGCTGGCTTAAAGAAAGAATGAAATATGAAAAGACAAAAACAAAGAAGGGCGTAAAAGAAAAGGTAAGGAAAGGAACAAAGCCAAAGGTAAAAGAAAAGGAAAACATGATAATTTTAGAGTGGTGAATTAATTTCTAGGTAGTAAGGAGAGAGAAGTTTGTAATGCTAAATGTTCTAAAGGAGGACCTCATCATCTTAGAAAATGTTTTTTGAGGTAAGAGAATAGATTTTTTTTTTTTTAATTTCAAAATTGAGTAATTTTTCATGATGTATAAGTAATATTCAAGGCAAGTAAGTCATTTTGGGACCCTAGTAAACAGATTCACCTCGTATTTTGATAAATTTATTTTTCACTGCACACTTCTCAAATACACATATTTGAGAAAAAAAGATTGCTGCTTTTTGGTGGTATCTAACCTGGATTCTAGAGGTAATTATCCTAGTTTTTATAGTAATACTAATAGAAGTTATATATTTAAAAATAAATTGTTAAATTGAAAAAGTGAAAGTTATCAAAAATGTCAAGTTATATTTTTTTCTGAGAGATAATTTCCTCCAGTTAAAATAATAACTTTTAGATTTTGTCCATTTGAAACATATGATTCTTAGGGTTATATATATTTTCAAAATTAGTTTGTGTTTATTCAAAAATAAAAATTTTAAATTATCTTGAAAATAATATTTTAACTATGATAGGAAAATGTTAAAATCTTCTTATTGTTTTAGATGTTTTATAAAGTAAATTCTGTTGAAGAATATTAAATAAGTTTTTTTGCTAATCCTTTTGCATTACAGTGCATAGTTAAAATTCATTAGGTATAACCTCTCCCTAATGATAGTTACTTGTCCCAACCAAATTACAGATGCTTTAATTAAAGAAATAAGATGTTTAACTTTTGGTGTGCTGTAGTTGTAATGCCATACTGATAATATTCACATCCAGAAAAATTTCAGAGACGGTACATAATTAATGCTGTTTTAGTGGGAATGACTTGGTATTTTGCTTTTTTCTAATGTTAATTTGCCCATTCTGCACTGGAATGATCAGTTTCAAGAACTAAATTTCTTTTATAATTTTAACACTATTACACAGAAGATAGACAAGTTTAAGTGAAATGGCTTATTTAAAATATTTTTGTTGTAATTGCCTGTTTGCGTAGAATAAAACCATTGGAAGGCAGTGCCGTGTGTCCCCACCTTGTGTCTTTCAGGGGAGTAGACAAAGCAGAATGCTCCATGTGTGAACTCAGTCATAGTCAGTCATGGTTGGGTTTGGCCTTGATTTGGGATGTGTTATGACTTTTTTAAAATCAATATTTCTTTTTCACTATGATTTTAAAACTGTAAAGTTAACAGAGTTTTTAAAATATTAATTGCAGTTATCCCATTATAAATACAATGGAGGCTAGGCAGTTGTTTTCATAAACATCACTTGTTTGACTCAATTTTTGATACCAGGAATGGAAATATTAAACATTTCACTATGTGAGAGCACCATATTATGTCATTATATGCTGTTAATTCTAGGTACTCAAATTCTGGCTCTTAATCCTGTAAAATTAGGCTAGTTTTCTGTTTCCTATTTATGATTGCACAGAGTGCCAGAAATGCTTAATGAAATACAGTTTTGATGAGAGAGAATCAAAATATATCCCATATTTGAAATTATGTACGAATAGTAAAAGATATTAATTGCTATTAGCCTTTATAACTAGTTTTCACTTCCTGCCTCAAAATTTCAAGAATTTTATGTATATTGGTTATTGAGGAACATTTTTTTTCTGTAATCATATTTTTTAACACTATTGGATTATTTGGGATTTATTTGGAAATCAAAATAGAAATAATTATAAATATATTAACATATAGCACAGTGTAAAGTATGTAATAGGAGGTCAGTAAGTACTATTTGATTGATATCTGTGTATCTTACTGATTGTTTTGCTAAAGACACAGCAAGGGTGAAAAATGCATAAGGCACTAAGTTACTGGGTGTGTTATTGTTCTATTATTGAGTACAGTATGCTGGGTATAGCTCATTACTAGTTTGTTGATAAGCTGGCTGTTGATGATTAAGAATACAAGGCATTTTTGTTGTGCACATGGGTTTTTTCTCCTTTTATATTAGGAAACATAATATTGATTTGTTTGGAAGGAAAAATGTTTATAGTTTTTTTAGCTATCAGTGTATTACATTATATACAGGCATTGGAATATTTTTGTGATTTGTTTCATAAAAGTCATTTTGGGCCAGAACCATATATAATTTTATAATTATTTAATTATCTGTAAAGCTTTTATGTTAGCAAATATGAATTCTAATAAAAATAGTAACCTTATTTGATTATTTATTTGCAGATATGTAGTGAATGATTGATTCATTCTGATTTTAAATCCTTTTGCATTTATATCACTTGAGTTGTAATACTTTGACAATAAAGAATACTGTTCCATTTGATTGCAGAAATTCTATGTAGGTCTTGGGATAGATATTTAACCATATTGTTTTAAGATAATATTTTTAATATGACTATACTTAGAATGCACTTATTGGTATAACTTTTTCATGAATTTGGCATATTAAGATGTTTGAAAATGTTTTTATTGTACTTAGGTAGTTAACCTTTAGCATATTCTATCCTCATTTTTATACCATAACACAGAGTATTTTTAGCAGATTATTAATTTATAGAAAAAATAGTGATAATTAAAAATACTATTTTAAAAAATCTCCAAAAGTTTTTCAATCTATGTATAGTAGTTGTACATATTTTTCAGGTACATGTGATTTTTTGATACCTGCATACAATGTGTAATGATCAAATCAGGGTAATTGGGATATGCATACCCTCAAACTTTTGTCTTTTCTTTGTGTTGGGACCTTTACAAATCTTTTCTAGTTAGGAAAACAAAAAACAATTCAGTAATTTATTGTAACTTAAAAAAAAATGTTCTTTATGTTAGAATTTAAAAAGTTATCAAAGTTTTATGTACATGACATAACAAATGAATATATATGGGTTTGATTTTGGGGGAACTAATTTGTTAACATGTCTTATAAGACTTTATAGAGGAAAACATAATCAGAAGAAAGCTAGGATTTAGCATTGCATCTGTTCTCCTTAATTTAGTATCTATTGGGATTTGACAGTGATATAACTCAGAACTAGAAATTGAGACCATTATGTATAATTTTTACATGAATAGACTTTGAAATTATTATAAATAACTTTAAATGTGATAAATATACAGATTGATAAATACACAGTTAATTGAATAAAAAGGTAAGAGAATATTTTATTGGTTCGGTGTTAAAATTTACATTTCATGTAATTAACTGGATGTGTAATAACTGAAGTTTCCAGTTGTTTAATACTTTGATGTGATTTAATGATTACTGATCTCTAAAAAATTCAACAGTATAATTTCCCATATATACTATTTATTTTAAGGTTTATTTTGGTATGCTGTTACCTGATTCATGACTTGCTTATTGTTTTTAGAATATTATTATACTGTTTAAAAATGACTATTTGATAAGGCTAAAACTATATTAAATCTAGTTAGCGTAATAATGAATAGACATCGTTAAACAAAGGAAGTAAGTTTTGTTTTCTGAATTTAAAAATGCTCCTCAGTGGTTTGTTTTGATATTTTAATGTTAAACATTTTAGATTTTATATTTGAAGATAACTATTATTTATATGATTTACTTTTGAGTGCCTGCTATGTTGTTTTGTACAATGTTGGCTAGCACCTGTGTTTTAAAAGAGGATTTTATTAATCATAAATTAAGTTTCTTTTAGGTTTAATATTTAATCTAGAACAGAAGTAATTTATTGTAGGAGTAATTTCATAGGAACTTAGAATTTAAAATTGATATTGCCATATAAAAATGGTTTATAGTTCACATTGAATTATTCCATTGTTGATCTTTTAAAGATGTATTTGTCTGGCAAAGTATTTTAGTAACAGTTTGTCGCTGTTTTTTTTTTCTCCTTTGAAGTTTTAAAGGGTCATGCAAGCAAGCATGGATTCTACTAAAAGTCTTAATCTTTCTTAAGGGTAGAGTTTTATTAGATTTCATAATATACAATTGTTCATGTAACATAATACATACTCTTCAGGATAAATCTGTGTGGGCCTCATTCAAAGAGATTTTATTACCGAAGACTCTTCTTTAATAGATGTCATGAGATAGCCTCATCATCAAGGTATGTGCATTTGCAGGGCAACATTACAGTCAGACTCCAATTATGTTTTGTGGCCATTTTGGAATGTCTAAAAATGATAGCTATTTACATAGAGGGCTTATTTTATACATCAAAGATGATGTTTCTTAACATTATCAATTCTGAAGTATTTTATAGACTTATGACATGTTAGTTGGTCTTCAAATAGTATGTATTTTAAATGATTGAAAAACAGATTTATATCCTAATTGAATTATTAAATGATGTTGATTAGCAAGCCTAATTTCAATTATTTTGTTTGGGAATTCTTTGTGTTTTTATGAGAGATTATGGTGCTGAAGTTAAATAAGCATATGGTTGATGCTTTGTTGCTTAAAGGATTTCTTTTCTCTCTTTTTTTTAGCAAGTTTCGTTTGTTTGGAAGAGAATAAATTCTCTTGGTTGTATTATAATTAGAAATAACACAGTGAAAGAAATATATTACCAGGTTTGGTTAAAATTATACAAGCTTGGGGTAATTTTTAGTGTGTTACTTTGTTGACACACAAATATTTTGAAATATAATGTAATTATTTACACTTTAATAAATAAGTATATTGATTGTACTTTTAATACATTTATCCATAAATTACATGTTTTCACCTTGTCATTTAAAAGCACAAAATATTAAATTGTAGAAGAATCTTGATGATGTTACTGTTTATTTATATGTTAAATAACTCAGAAAAAGTAAAACAGAATATGTTACTAAAGTTGATTTTCTTTCCATCTTCTCTGGATTTCACAGATCTAATAGATTCTAAAAAGATAAATGAGAATTTCTTTTTTGATTTTTTAAATTACATTTTTACTTCAGTAATAAAGTGACCAAATTTATATGTTATTTCCTGAGTTTTGATTGTCTTTTCTTTATTTTCTGATGAGCTTGTACTTTGTTAAAACTCTGGTAATTTATTCTAAAAATGATTAATCTATCATTCTTGATTGATTTTTAGAGGACAGTTCTTATAGTGAAAATAATGATGTATTACCTGGTGTTTGTTGTTTAGAATTTACATAAAATTGTAAATAAAAATGGAAAAAAATTTTAAATTTGAAAATAAGACAATAAATGATCTTTAGTATTACAATAGGCATGAAACTTACCTACTAAATTAGTATTATGATACCTATCTTGACCTAGTCTGCAGTGTTTTGTGGGACTAAAATAAGACTATAGGTTTTGAAGTACTTTATAAATTATAAAATGTTATATAAACATAGGATAGTAGTATTATAAATCTTGGGACTTATTAATAACTTTCTTGCCTGATTTTAAAATAATGAAATTAAATAAATTCATCATCACTCTTAGAAGTAGTAATTTCCGACACTTTGATTTTTTTTTTTCTGGTTGTTCCTATTTTTTGGCCTAATTTCTAGGTAGTACAGACTGACTAACTTTTGAACACAGTATTAATCTGAATTAAATTTGTAATATGGAAGAAGAAATATTCAGGAAAATTTAGAGTTAAAGTGAGTAATGGCATTTGGAACACAGCATATGACAAACCGTATGAATGAAATGTTAAATTATAAATTATTCCTCTTATTGTACTTGTTTTCTAAACTCACTTATGGGATAGTCTTAGGAATTTTATGTTTTCACAGAATTACTTTTTTCTTATATATCCAGTCTTTGTAAATATAATTTAAAGACTTTTTGATTATGCCATTTCAATATTGGCCAACAATGTGAAGACCGTGATTATTTTTAAGAGTGTATTTCAGTTGCTATATGCCTTTTTTTCTTTTATCACAGTTCAGGAGAAAATATATTCAGAAGAATGTGGAAACATGCATTTAAGGCTCCATGATTACTTATTAAATATTGGTAGTATTGCAGTGTTTTAAATATGATCTTTGTTGCAGATTTGAGTTTAAATTTTGTTTTATTTTGAAGTAATAGAAAATAGAAATGTTGCAAAAATAGCACAAAGAACTCCTATTTACCTTTTACCCAGATTTAATAATTTTTAACATTTTGCCACCACATATAGTATCTCCCATCATCGATTTTTATCATGAAAGCCTACATTTTTCTTTATGGTAACTAAATATTCATGTTAGTAAGAATTTTATTTTTAGACTTGTTCTGTCAGGTTCTTTCTTTTTGCCATGTAAACCTTATATAGTAAAATAAATAGAATACTGTGTATTAGTTGTTAAATGTTTTTTAGATATGCTTTGGGACTAGAACTGATGTGCATTAAATGACTACAACGTACAGCTATTTACCTCCTTTCATATATGTGGTACTCCTTGTCACTCAGACTGATGAATGAAACAATAATCCTTATCTTAATAATGGGTTGAAGAATAATAGACAATAGAATCTGATAATATATAAATGTAAATAATTGAAAGAAAAATCTTTAAACCTGATACCAGCTTGTGATAATTCATCTTTTCCACTATCCAACTCTTACTGAAATGTTAATGAGAATAGTTTAATATAGCTACTAAGCGCATATTTTGCAGTTGTTGGCTTGCTGTAAATGAATGACAGAACTAGGTCTGTCTGTTTTACTTCTTCCCTCACCAACACAGTGGTGGACTTCTTATGTGGCAGAAGGTAGAGTTGAAATTAAATGGCCTTATGTGTCTGCTTTTTGAAGACCGTCTGGGCTGTTGTTTTAAAATTGAAAAGTCTTCTCCGAGTGGATGTTTATCCAATCCAGGTGTCCAAGTCTGCATGTAAATATAAGTGGTAGATAAGCTTCTTCCAGAGAAGTTGTGATGCTTGGTACTTCTCTGAATAGAATGGATTATCTGTACTTTAATATGGTTGGAAGCATCATTCATCAGGTAGAAAGCTGGTTTTGATGAATCTCTATCATCTCTTCTTATAATTATGTTATTTCTTCGATGGGTAAGCAGTGAAGATGACCCAAGAGCAGAAGTTGGAAGGAGAAATAAATGCTGCTTGAACATTGGACAGGCAGATTTTTAGTAACTAAGATTTGATTATGTGTGAAATATTTCCCTTTATTTAAAAACGTGATGGTAATTATCAGTTGGAATTTGTAATTGATTAAATTCATTTTATTTCATATGAATGACTTCAGTCTAACCTAAAAATAGGAAGTCAGAGTCTCTGTTATTAGCTTATTATATTTTAACTGCTGAAATGACTATGCTGATAACTTAGAGATTATCGGTATTGGAGTAGTTTAATTAGAGGGCCTGGAAGAAATATATACATTTGTGAATATATTACATAGAATAACTGAGTTGGCCCTATGGACAATAATAGAGTGAGACTCATTTCTTTGTATGTCCTTAAAGTAATGAAAAATTTACATAGTTGTGTTTTTAAGGGTAGAAATTTTGTTTTTACTATAGCATTACCTTGTCTTGGAAGTAACATTTAAAATTAGAATAACAGGGGTTTTTTTTTTTCCTTTAGTTTTAAGGTGCTTTTCAAGTGTAACTTAGGTTTATAAAAGTTTTTTACTCATACTTTGGCATTTGGGCAGTGTCATAACATGTGTGGCTGCTTAAATAGAAGATATGTGTGAAATTACTCTCATCCTACTATTGGGGCTGCCTTCCAGCAATGGCTTGGACTGCTACAGTCAAGCAATCTGCTACTCAGGATATGTAAGTTTAGAAAAAAGAGATTCATTTTTTTTTAACAGAGAAAGGAAATTGCTTTCTACATGGAGATTAGAAGTATAGGTAGTTCATGAAATACAAATGAGCAACGTTCTAAGAGTTGATTTTTTTAAAGTTGTGTTTTTTATAGGAGTTGAGAGAGACTAGGGATGCTTATTCTCTCTAGGAATGTTTTCTGTGATGGGTCCCTAATCTATTCTGCAGTAGCCTTTTACGTAAGCTATGATGCTGTATTATGAGACCTCGCCACCTTTTATAAGAATGTTTTTATAGAAAAAAAAGTATGTTTTTCAGTCCTAGAAATGTGTTCCAAAGACACATTTCTGTCTTTTGTTGGTAACTTCAATGACCTGAACAGAATATCAAGCCCTATGCTAGCTGAAGCTACAGGAGATGGGGTCAGGGTCTGGAGAACAGGTTCTCTATTATAGTTTGAAAGCCAAAGGGACTAACTAGAACTCTTCCTACATAAGTACCTAGAACGCATGCAGCATTTCCTGGCACTGGGCCATTATCTCTCTTCTTTTCTTTCATTGGTTCATTATTAGCCATTTGTTGTTATGCATTCTCTTTCTGAGAGCTCTTTCTTCTTCAACTAACAGGACACAAAACAGTGTTAATGTTTTTTTCTCTTTTCCTGTCATCAGAGCAAATCTTTTTTTTAGATTCTCCATGAGCTTATGCAGAATGACAAATGGGGATTTGGAAATGAAATAGAAAGACTCTTAGGGAAGACTCAGTCCAAGGAAAGATACCAGTAGTGGATCTTTGGGAATTCAGAGACCCAAAATAATTTATTGTACATTTGGAAGAATATCAGACTTCCTTGGAGCATATTAAGAGTAGAGAACATGAAGAGAGTTAGTGATAAAAAGTATGTAAGAAGTCCGGGCGTGGCAGCTCATATCTGTAATCCCAACACTTTGGGAGGCCAAGGCAGGTGGAGCACCTGAGGTCAGGAGTTTGAAACCAGCCAGGCCAACATGGTGGAACCCTGTATCTACTAAAAATGCAAAAATTAGCTGAGCATGGTGGCGGACGCCTGTAATTTCAGCTACTTGGGAGGCTGAGGCGGGAGAATTGCTGGAACCCCCAAGGCAGATGTTGCAGTGAGCCGAGATTGCGTCATTGCAGTCCAGCTGGGATAACAACAGTGAGACTCCATCTCAGAAAGAAATAAAAATAAAATAAAATAAAATTAAAAAAGGTATGTAAGAAAAGGCTAGGTAGGTTGACTTTTTTTGTCTTGGGGAACTGAAGGTAGAATGCAGTGATTTCAGTGATGCTTACCTTTTCCCTCATTCCCTTTTCTTCTTCAGCCCCAAATTTTATTTGTTGAATTGGTCGTGAATTGTTGTCTATTAGAAGTGAGAATGGCAGTGGCTGTAGTTTTCTGAAGAAGTTTGCTGGCATTTTGGCAAAGGGAATGCTGAGAGGAGATTAAATCTCAACTGGCAACAGCAGGTAGTGAAGTAAAATTGTCTGTGGACTTTCAGTGTTGGTCTGGAGGCAATTCATATGTAGGACATGTGTAAAGAAGGAACCCTGACAAGTTACATATTGCCTCTGATTTAAAATAAAAGAAACTTACATTCCATGTTATGATGCTTAAGTAGTGGTATAATGATTGTCTAGTACAGCAATAAGAGAAGGGCCCTGCAGTTTTTGAACAGATTTCCTAACATACATAATCTATTAATTTTAAGTAGCTAGCTCTAAATTATTTCTTGAAACAGTTTAAAAAATCTCAAAGTTCTAATTGAAAATAATTGTTATATAAGTAATTTACTAGAATATTTCAAATTATATATGTTGTAACCACAGCTGGGTTATTTATTTAGCTACACAGTTTAAATGAGCAATTTCTGATATAATTAAACTTTTTGGGACACAGATAACTTGACAGGATCATTAAGTAGAAATAGTGTGGCCAAATTTGGAACAAAAGATTTAAAAAAACTTTTAGAGTAAAGCAGCTCTTAGAGTAAAAACATTTAGTAATTGAGGGCAAGGTATTTGGGTAGAAAAGCAACTGTCCATTGGTTATGTAATATTTTAAAGGTAAGGATATGTGGATAGTATGATAGTGCTTTTCTCTTAACATTGCACTCCTTTTGCATGTATTGAAGGTGGTAGTCCACCCAGAGGTCTTACATGTTTTGTGAGACCTCAAAATTGTAGAACTGTGATCTTGTATAGAAAATATTATGCCAGAAAATCCTAGTGATGCTTAGGAAGACCTGAATTACCCTCAAATAGAATTGTTTAAAGATTGTTTAATTGTTTAACAATTATTTAACAATTTAATTGTTTAATACACAGAAATTCACTTGCCTTTAAAAAACCTTAAATATTTAACTTATAGAATGTTTTGCATTTTGATAAATATTCAATTTCAGAAGAACCTTTGTGATTTTAAACCACCTAACATGATTTAAACGTAAATGCTTTTATTTGAAGTATTGAATATAGAATATTTGTTGTGGCAAATGTAAGTAGATGAGGGGTAGAGAATCCTTTTATTTCTTTGTTTTACTTTTTTGAATTACAAAATCAGTACATTCTCACTAAAGAAACCTGGGAAAACACAGTGAAGTTCAAATGGCAGAAATCACAGATTACCCATAATCCACCACCAAAATACAAAAATCAGTCACTGTTTGTATCTGAGTGAATATTTTTAGTTTTTTTCTGTGTAAATATAAGTTGTATTTTATAAAAAATTGTTATTCTTTATATGTGGCTTCACTTATTAGTACACTTTGAACTTTATTCTAAGATAAATAATCAAATAGAACATTAGTTATTTATGGCTGGGAAATAGTGTATATATTAATTTATTTGGTATTTAAAATGTTCTCTTTCTTGCTTTCTATGTTATGCTGTAATGAATATTGTAGTTACATCTTGGTAGGCATCTTGATTGTTTCCTTTGTTTTTAAAAAGATGAAAATGGCCTTTTTTTCTGATTATAAAGGTAATACATGTTGATTGGTATTTAAACAGTACAGTAATGTGTTTTTAAAAGTGTACATTTATGGAGTTCTTTCAAACACATAATCTGTTAATAATTTGGTCAATTTCATTTCAGACATTAATACATATATGTACAGATATAAGTGTATTTATTTTAATATTAAAAATGGCTATGCTCTGTTATTTCGGTTTATGCTTGTTTACACTATCTCTTTTTCATTATTCTGTGTGAAGGAATACCAATTATACCATCATTTTAAAAAACGATTTTGGTCTTCCATTGTATTGATGTATCATAGTCTATATGACCAATTAATTATGTTTCATATTCAGGTTGTCTCTGATGTTTCAGTATTATAAGCATCCCTGTAATAATTCTCTATTGCTATGCCAGGTATTTGTTTTTTCTTTTACTCTTGGAATTATTTCCTGAGAATGTATTCTGAAAGTGAAATTTTGGGATCCGGACAGCATTTGCTTTTAAAATTTGCTACCTATTGGCAGATACCTTTCAGAAAAAATAGTTGTGTCAATTTATACTCTTACCTACAGTGTATATGAGTGCTCTTTTTCTTGTGTCTATTCTAAACCATATGTTAGCCATTTTAAAATTATTTAAAATCAGTAAATTTACAATTGTGCTTTAAAAAATTTATTTCAAGTGAAAATAGTTGTCTTACCCACTACAGGTAAAGGATGGAGGAAGTGAAGGCCAAAGTTAATTCTGTTCTGAGCAACAACCTGATGTATCACAATGCTCATTCAGATTCTCTTAGTAACTAAGCTATTTTGTGAAATAATTGCTAATTCAAAATCTATGATGAAGGTTTTCTTCCCAAATTAGAGTTAATATTTCTATCACAATTTCCATTAAGCAAAACCTGTTTTGACCACAGAATATACTTGTAGGAGTCAGAGTTCTTACTAGTGTTAAGATGATAGTACTGTTTTGAATTTCTGTTCCACTTTTACTAGCTTTGTGATCGTGGGCAAGTTATTTAACCTCTCTGAATCTCAGTTTTACTAATCTATAAAATGGGAATATTTTCCTTATAGGATTATTATAATGAGATAATGTATAAATATGCTTTTTATAATGCCTATACATTCTAGACACTCAAAAAATGAAAACCACCATTTGTTATTGTTATTTCTACTACTATTATTTTTACTACTACCATTGTTATTCTTACTATATTTACTATATTGTTGTTTACAATAATGTTCTTTCTCATTCCTTAATTTTAGTTGATACAAAAATTTTGAAAAAGTCATGATAGTGAAAAACAGCAGTAGTAGGCATTTCTTTGGATAGGTAGGGTAAAAATGGAGACAAGGTCATGTTTCTATTCATAGGAACAAACAGAACCAAGAACCTGAATCTGTGAGGCAGTATTCATTGGTCATCCAATATGTAAGAAAATATGAATGTATCATATTTTATTATGTTTTCCATTATATACTACTTAAATGAAGTTGTAAAATTGTGTATTACATATACACATAGATAAGACCTAAAGCAAACTGGACTTGCTTATAAAGTTCTGATGATTTGCCTTTTCTTTATTCCTTGATGTTTTATAACAACGTATCTCAAAAAAAGCATTTTTTTCTTTAGCTGTCTTATTTTAAAGCTATGTTAATGGATCAGGATGAAGGGTAATTTGTTGTACAGGCTCTTTCATACAGAAGAACATCCTGTCATTCATAGCAGTGAAGTACCTTTGTGCAAAGATCAACTATCAGTAATCACAATATATATGTTAAACAAAATCAGAGGTTGATACGGTATACAACAGAACAAAATATGGCTGAGTGCAATGGCTCACACCTATAATCCCAGCACTTTGAGAGGCCATGGTGGGAGGATTACTTGAGGCCAGGAGTTCAAGACTAGCTAGAGCAATATAGTGAGACCCTGTGTCTACAAAAAAATTAAAAAATTAGGTGGCTGTGGTGACACATGGCAGTAGTCCCAGCTACTCAGGAAGCTGAGGCAGGAGAATTACTTGAGTCTAGGAGTTTGAAGCTGCAGTAAACTATGATTGCAACCACTGTACTCCAGCCTGGGTGACAGAGTGAGACCCTGTCTCAAAAAATAAATAAATAAAACAAGATTTTACATATACTCAAAAGAGTTAACACCCTAGACTAGACAATTAAAGGTCACTAACTTAAATGTAAAGCTTTTTCTCTTTTTTAAAAAAGCTTTTTCTCTTTCAAAAATGTCTTCCTAAGGAGAATATATATCAATATAATAAAACCTTTTCTTGGTGACTCACATTCATCACCGTAAATACCAGTAACAGATCCTGTGTTACACACATTGATACACTGAGGGAAAAGTGAGAGGTATAGGGGTACTTGACCTGATGATCTCAGGGTATTACTTTTTGGGTTTCATGATGGATACCCAAAGATAATGTATTCATACAAAAGAGAGGAAGTTTAAGAACCAATAAATGGGAGGGATTAAGACAGGCATAATCAATAAAGTAAATTAGTACATTTAATAGTATGGAGTAATTGCTAGTGTCAGTATTTAGAGATAACCCTTGGACTTTTCTTAACATGCTCACAAGTGATAATTAGTGAAGAGAGAGAATATGAAGGTTTAGTTTCTTTTTATATAAGACCTGTGAATTCTACTGAAGTTAAAATATGACTCTGTGTTCTGTGGACACAATGAAGGAAAATGCTATCCCCTATCTTTTATACTGAACTTGATAGAATACTTGACAAACCACAGAGTGAAATACACCTTTACTTCAAAGAAGCTAGAAAACATGCTCAAAGATAAATTATAGTAATAGTTAATATTTGAACCTGACCCTTTTAAAAACACTTTAAATATTTTGTCTAGTTTAATTCTCACACTATCTCTGTAAGGTAGTTACTCCATTTTCCAGATGAGGAAACTTGAAACTCGGGGAGATGACATTGTTTTTCAGGTACAAGGTTAGAAACCTGGTAGTATGGCATCAAAATTCATGTTTGTAACCACTACTATCTGTGTAGCAGATTATATATGAGTATAATGTCTTAGAGTACAGTGTTCTAAAAAGTTGCTCTTGGAGACCTATATCCTTTAGTAATTTGTATTAAATGCGTAATCACCAGTGTTTCTCATTCACAGCATCATTGATTAAATCTTTAGGCCTTCTTGAGGAATGGGAAGAGTATTTCCCCCCTTACATCTAAAAAGCGGAATTATAATATCAGTAAGTACACATAGTTTTTTCAAGAAAATGTGTAAAATTTACTGCCAAAGTAAAAAAGATCTCATAAAAATATGCAAATTCATGTATTCTTCCATTTACGTAAACAGGTATGGATAAGATTAAAAATCCAAATGTAACAGCCGTCGGATATTGGGGATCTACTCAGATTACTAAACCAGTATCCTAAATCAGTATTAATCTGACTCTGCTAATGGGTTTTGATATAAATTTATGAGATCCAAACTGGCATTTTTAAAAAAAGAAAAGAAGCTATCAGGATGTATCATACAATAAGGGTAAACATTGTTTTATGGAACTGTTATTTTCAAGGGTGGAGAGATAAAATGGATGGATGTTTCTTTGTGTGCAGGTTGTTTGAAACAGTTTCAAAGGACTACCTGACAGTGTTCTGATTTTACTCCCTTTTTGCTGGGATTGTTGAGCAGTTCTTTTAGTCTTCTCTTTGTTTTCAGTTCAAACTGAGCATGCCCAAAACTCAACTGGACTGAACTTGTAGTCTTAGCTATCCTCTTCTGTCACTATATTCTTCTTCTGTGTTCCCATTCTTGGTTAAAGCCTTTCAGTGATTTTTCCTCTCATACAGGATGGAGATATCACACTGCTTAGCATAGTTGACAGTGTCTCTCTTGGCCTCACTTATGCTATGCAATTCTCACTTTTTTCCCCCCTTCAGCTTTTCAGTTCCAAGGTACATGTGCAGGATGTGCAGGCTTGTTACATAGTGTATCATGGTGGTTTGCTGCACAGATCATCTCGTCACCTAGTTATTAAGTCCAGCATTCATTAGCTATTCTTCCCTGATGCTTTCCCTACCACCCACCTCCAATGGGCCCCTTCATGTGTCTATGTGTTCTCATCATTCAGCTCCCAGTTATATGTGAGAACGTGTGGTAGCAAATCTGACTTATATGTCCTTACTAAATCACTCTGTGTTAGCCAAATCCATATGTGGTTTTCTGAACATGCCATATACACTCACTTTTTCCTGGTCACAAGCTCTCTTTCCCGTCTTTTCTGTTAGGGTCAGACTTGATTTATGACAGCTTTATGAGGTAGGTCTTATATCCTCGTTTTTCATATGGAGATATAGAAACTCAAAAAGTTTACCTTTCCCTGAATTCTTCTTTTAAGAATTAGAAATTGAGAAATGTAATCAGTTTCTAATACAAAAGTTTTATTGTATACATATAGTAGACTATTGGTCCCTTATGGAAAAGTTTTATTCTTATTTTATTATAGAGAAGGACAAAGAAGAGGTCTCCCTTCCCGCAGGGAGGGAAACAGTTTTTAGTTTTTAATCCAGTATGTACAAGACTGAGATATGAGGTAACAGAAAAGGAATATTGATTGATTATGAGAGTTAGAAATACCAAATGAGGGAGAGAGAGAAAGAGGTTTCTTGGTGCCTAGGCCTATTCTTTCTTGTATTGACAATTGTAAGAGATTCTCTTTTTCTGAATTTCATTTCGGTTTATTTTTGTTCTTGGCAATCTAAAGGGCTTGCAGATAGGTGTATTTATTTTTGAATAGTCCATTTTTTTTGACTAATCTTAGTTTCATTTAAGTAGGGGAAATCTCCACTGAAAGTGATTATATCATTCAAGTTTATTCAGGAATTTTGGAATTCAGGAAATTTTTCATGATAATTATAAATGATAATTACGTTATTTGGTTAACTCATAAATGTTGAATAAACTTACTGGGTTGAATTACTGAATGTTAAGATGAAGTAATATTGGCATATGACTTCTGAAGCATATCAATAATTCAAATTAAGTTTAAAATAACTTTTCTAGAATGCTGTTACTTGAAGAAAAGCAGATTTAAAGAAGTATAAGTTACTAGAGACATGTTTTCATAGAAATTTTGGCTGTTGCAAATTTATTTAAAACAACTATCAAAGTGTTTAATGCCCATCATAGGTTATTTGTTTTGAATTTAGAAGTGTAATAAAATTAAAATGGGTAGGGACACATGTCTTTGGGCTGTGAAAGGTAAATTAGTAGGAAGGAACATGGTATAAGATTATCCCACTCCCAATAAAAAGCTGTACTTGATTTCTACTAGTTCACTGATTCTCAAACTCTGCTCTGTGGACCCATTATACTCTTGAGAGTTATTTGAGATGCCAAAGAGATTTTGTTATGTTGTTATATCTATTGAATTTTTTTTCACTTGAAATTCAAAATGAGAAAGTTTGAATATACAGGCATACATTCTATTAGTCATCAGAGTGATGATGTTATCTCAGGTCATGTAGTCTCTGAAAAATTCCACTGTTAACTGAGAGAATAAGAGTGGAAAAGGCAAATAATGTGTTAGTATTATATTATTATTAAAATATTTTTGACCTTGCAGATACCTGTACAGACCCCAGGTAAGAATCCCTGGGCCAAACTCTGAAAATTTTGCTTGTAGGTAAAATACTTTCACTTTAAAACTCTTTGTTTTAAATGGGAGAAGCCTCTAGTTGAAGTAAAAATAAAGTCTTCAGAATACATATGTTTTATATGGTCGTTCAGCAAACTCATCCCTTTTAAAGTCAGAATTATTTCCACAGTGAAAGAAAGCAGTTTGACTTGTCTTTATTTGCATGTAGTCTTAAATTGGAAGACCAACATATGAAAAAGGGGAATGAGTATGTTGAGAGTGTGTGTGTGTGTGTGTATGTGTCTGTGGGTATGTGTCTCTGTGTGTGTGTGTATGCCCACGTGTTTTGGAGGAAATGATCTGGTCAAGGGGAATTGAACTGAGACTAGAAATTTGTTCTGGTGGCTCATTAAGTTAACTTTTGTGGTGGTAATATATGCATTTTGCAGCCTGTTTTTAGTCATACATTGTGGTTTACTATACGACTGTTACTTGTGTCCTATACTCACTAATTAAGAGTTAGTAGAGGGACTATATTTTGAAACATTTTTGTATATATACAAGTCTTATGATCTTCTTGAGCTTTAAGAAGAGTATATTAAAACTTAAGCACTTTGTAATATTTGTTATGAACACAAATTAGACTTAGGCCAAGGGCTTAAATGTAATGATGAAGCTATATAATTTCATGTCCAGTTTTCTTAAAATGTTAGTGTTTGCAGGTTTATGTGTTAGGTACTCTACTTAGGAAGTGAATGTAAATCGCCTTTCTGTATTGAGTTACACGTTCATTATTTGTGACATTTTTGGCTTAAATGATAAGGTTTTTCTTTTTTATAAATAAAAAAGGATTTTCAACTATGAATTATCACTGATTTGTTTCAACATAGGTTTTTCTTTAGAAAATGAGGCATCTATATGTAAATTCCATAGATTACGTTATTGAAAAACTATTAGTGTATACATAAAGGATAAATGTCAGTGGTTGAATGAAAGTTTTATAATAAAATGTTCAAGAAAATATGAAACATTACATTCCTTAAAGTATTATTTAAATATAGTAAAATTAACAGTTGGTTAAGGGTTTGATGAGGAAAATTATCTTAATTACAGTTGTTTGATTAGAAGAAATTTTTCAGGCTTTGTTTGTAGAATTATATTTTGTAAGTATCTCTTAATTTTCAAGATTTCTCTCAACTCTAGGCAATGATAGGCTAATTCTCTTTTTTAAAAGGGTTAATTTAAAAGTGACTTATTTCCTTAAGCTAAAGACTCATTTAGAGAGGCTTCTAGGTGAAGACTTAACTCTGTAGGATTGGAAGCAATATGTATTTCTTTTATTTTGGGATTTTGTTTGAAGCACTCATTCCATAAACTGGAGGTGAACCCTCCCACCCTTTTTTTTTTGGAAAGAAATTGTTCTTCAGTTACAATATGTTGGTGTATTCATGGAAGTATTATTGACTAGTGATGACTATATTTACTTGGGATAGTCATTACACTATCTTTGTCTTGATTTTAGTGTAAACTTTATCCTTGGATGTATCAGTTTAGTTGCATTGGATGACATATGTATTTTCAGAAAAAGTAGCCTTGGCCAATTACTTTATTGATTGGTCCACATTTGTGGCATGTTTTTCAGAAAGACATGATGGGTTGGCGCACAGAAATGTCACATTCCAATCACGACATGAGAAATGGTTGGATTGCCTGTCCTACTAGGAGGTATTCTTAAAATTAGTTATCCTGTTATAGTGTATCAATACATATATCTCCCATTAAGAATGACACCTATCTGGATTTCATTATTATCAGAGTTAAAAATCATAATAGGCATTTATAGGTGTGACAGGCATCTATAAAAGTTATAGAAATTATCATTCTTGGGATTAATGTGCTGAACTTTTTTGCATTCTAAATTTTTGATAGTTGTCCTAAATGGAAAAATCCTGTCTCTTAGTGAATAGTTATTAATACACACCATTTATACCAATGACTGATATACATTTTCCAGGAATGTTAAAATTTTATCACTCACATTCCATCCAAGAATAAATGTTATTTCTCCAGTATTTGTCTTTTTTCTTGAGATTAGACCTATAGTACTGTAATTTAAAACAAACAACTCCCCTAGAACTTAACCACAGTTCATTTTTGTTGCATTCAACTGTATGGCAATTAGCATAATATTTACTTTTCTTCGCATTAGAAATGTACCTGCAAGTGCTGTATGAGAAAGATGTAAGAATCTTGCAGCATAGATAAGCTGTTGGAAATGTGTGTAAAAATAAATGTATTCAAATTACTGACCTCAAATCATTTTGGAATTCAAATGATGCCAACAGTTATCTATGAAAAAATGACTTGCATTGTTTTTAAAGCTTCTCTTTATTATGTGTTTTTAAAGCTCTCGAATTCATCCTAGGTTTTTGTCACTTAATTCATCTATATTAATATGTATCCCCTCTATCTTAAGACTGGGTAATGGAAAACTGAGCACTAAAGTCCACTGAATTAATAAGTGGGAGGAATAATAGAATTCAGAGATCTCTGAGTATTTTTATACATTTTCATATGCTCAGAGACACAAAAATGCAGTAAGAAACCATAATTAAAATGCTATAGTAATCATATCATGAATCAATTTGATTTTACAAAATGAAACTTTAGTAGGTCTGTTCCTTTTTATTGTGTACATGTATATGTATACTATATTTTACTCTCTGTGATCAAATTATAGACTAATTATAGACTTTATGTATATATAGACATATTCTTTAATATTCATTGTATTTTACTGTGATCTTTAATTCTAAATCATTTTGAGTCATCAGTTTTTTGAAACTAGCAGAACTTTACTCTTACATATATAACACAATTCCATATAGACCTTCATTATATGAATGCAAGGTAATAAAATTATGTATCTTTATTTTTTCCCTTTTCTTTGTTACCTTTTTATTTGTGGGTGAATGAAAAAAACTAAGTGAGTTGTTTCATACTAATGAATAATTTTTAGGTCCAGGAGCTGCCCTCCAAGTTTTCTTAAATTGCTGCAATAGTGAAATAAAACTATTTCTTCTGTATATAAAACATGGTTAAACTTTCCAGTAGAAAATCTTCATGTGGAGATAATATAAAATAGAAGATCTTTTATGGTCGTTAGTTTTAAACAGTTATTGAAACAACCATAGATAATTTAATTCACCCATGTAATTATAACTATTGTATTTCTTTCTGGAAGCATTTGTTCAACAATTCCAAAAATTGAATATGAGAAAAAAATAATAAATGTTATTTGTTTCTAAATTGGGCCACTTTGAACTAAATATAGAAGTAGAAAAAGTTTGAGTGTCTCTCTTCCATTTTAGATCTTTAACTTAGTTGAATATTGAAGGATATATATATATATGTTTTTTTCCTTGATGATGTATTTTTTTAATCAAGTAAATGGAGTTCTTTAGTATCAGAGAGTAAAACTTTTGAAAATTATTTTACTTTTTAAGTTGCTAAAAGTTTTTGAGTCAGAGATATAAATACTAATTCATTTGTATAAGCAGTGATTATTCTAAAAGGTTAACAAAAATCTCAAGTGAACTGCTGATACATGATCATCTATTTCTGGTTTTGAAAATTTTATAAACTGAAAATTTTAACAAGAATTGTCCGTAAGAATGGACATACTCCTTTTAAACTTGAAGAAATTAATTTTCTGAAACTTTTAAATGTAGGATCTAGATTTGGACATTTAGCTTTATTTGCCCATCATTTTAGATGTTCTGGGAAGAAATATCTAATGATTTTTCCATGGCATCTACCCTTTTTTTCAGATTCTCGACTGACATTTTATCGTGTTATTGTGTCCACGCTATTTAGTTCCTCCTGGAGCCTTCCGAATTTCACATGCGCTGCTTCAATCAGCTCCTGCAGAGTGGATAACTTACCTAGGGACCCAGGCCTTACTGGACAAGCAGCCAATCATGAACAGGGGCAGGCTGGCCTTTTTTTAAAAAATTTTGATTTTTGTAATTTTTTGCATTTTGAAGTATAGGTATTCATTATAGCAATTTATTGGAAAGTAAAACGCCAGGGAGCTTTTCTGGAAAAACATATCTTTATCTAAAATTGAAGGATTATATGGAAATTAGCCCACCTGTTTTCTTTTCTTTCCTTATTTAATAACTTTTAGATTGTGATTTAAGCACTTTTCTATTTCTATAAACTAGTGTGTCTGTTTTTTAGTACATGTTTCTGTAATGTAAACTTGCTTGTGTCACTGTGAAAAAGTAGTTTGAAAACTGTACTGTGTATGTACAAAATATACGTTAATGGTATCTTGGGATGGGGAGATGTGTGAGTGAGAACCTCAGGTTTAGTTTGGAAATAGAAGAGAGGGATTTGCCCTGATGAGCTTTAAACTAGGTTCAGATTGTGAATTTATCCTTTATGTATGTCATAAAGGTATAAAGGTCCAACTCTGCCATTTGTTTAAAACAAAAATGAACTTGATAGAAACCTGACAGATTTTTAACAATTTTAAATCATTTAAAAAACTGTTGGCCGGGCGCGGTGGCTCAAGCCTGTAATCCCAGCACTTTGGGAGGCCGAGACGGGCGGATCACGAGGTCAGGAGATCGAGACCATCCTGGCTGACACGGTGAAACCCCGTCTCTACTAAAAAATACAAAAAACTAGCCGGGCTCGGTGGCGGGCGCCTGTAGTCCCAGCTACTCGGGAGGCTGAGGCAGGAGAATGGCGTGAACCCGGGAGGCGGAGCTTGCAGTGAGCTGAGATCCGGCCACTGCACTCCAGCCTGGNTCCAACTCTGCCATTTGTTTAAAACAAAAATGAACTTGATAGAAACCTGACAGATTTTTAACAATTTTAAATCATTTAAAAAACTGTTATAAATCAGACTGTGTTTTAAAATAGCAGTAAAAATTTGGGGCTTTTTTTTTTTTTTTTTTCAGATATGTACTCATGAGTTAGGTAATAGAGGAAAAAGTGTTATACTCTCCTAATAAATTAAATGCTGGCACTATATGTGAAACTGAAAGTAAATAATAGTTAAATCATTGTGCTATACTTTTAATGTAGATATGGAAAAAAGACTCGTTTTAGAAACTGCAAGAATAAATGTATTTTAAATGCCGACATGTTAGGTTTTTATTTTTTGTTTTATTTTGAAAATATGTATAAACTAAATTAGGTTTTTGATTAATGGTTAAGAATAGTGAATAAACAAACATGAATTTAAAAATTAAAAAAATTGAATTAGGAATTATAAGACTTTGATACTTTTATTTAATATTCTGTATGAGATAGTATATTACTATATCAAAGGATGAACTATGTTTTGTGTTGATCAAGAACTTTGCTATTAAAAAAAGATTTATATTTTCTACAGTTACAACGTTGCTTCCCATCTCTCAGACTGAATTTTTGTTGATTTCTTCTTAGCACCGTTAGGCAAGTTAGTGGAATTTAATTTTTATGAAGAAAAACTTAGGGCTTTAGATGCTTTCAGTAAAATTTAAAGCCTATTGAAGTTGTTTTGTTAAGATTTTAGTTTAAATCTATGATTGGTATTGATCTTCTTTGACTGATGGAGTAGAAAGAAACAACTTTTTCTATGCACAGATTTTATACAAAAACGATTTTTCTCAGTGCCTTCTGTTCTTTATTTAGATGTTTGGAAGCCAAATTTTATATGTCTTGTTCACATAGTAGTGAGAAGTAGCAGGAAGACTATAATTAAAATAGACAAAAAATTATTGTTGGGACATTGTCTATCATACGGAGCTGTACTTTGTAGAATTTCTGTGGTACTTTATGTTTCTTTCTCCCTAAAAACAAAAATAAATTAGTTATATAATAGTAAATTAAAATTGTATAATATAAGCCCTACTTGGGTATTTGTGGCAATTCAGGAGTAATTGCTTTATCATCATTCTGTTCGGAAGTAATTGCATTGCTTTTGGTGACTGTAGCTTACATTTAGAATTCAGTCAATTGGGTCATATGCCATTTTTATAAATTGAGAATATAATGCCATAAAATGTGAATTTTTGAAGATATATGGATTCTGATTTTGCTGAATTTTTTAGGTTTTTTGTTTGTTGTAAAAACTGTATTTCTACCAAAGGAATAGAATGTTAAATGCTTACTCAGCAAGAATTCTAAAGCATGAGTTAAGTTGGGATAAATGACTTAAAATTATTTCTTAATTTGTTGTGAATAAACTTTTTTTGAAGTTTATTTCTGAGTTGTTTAATGTTTTTGTAGTACTGAATGCTAATTTTGAAAACAATGTTTCAGAAACATTTAAAAAACAATTTTAGCAGTCTTCTATAGATGGTCAGTCAGTATCATTCTTAAAATTCTTTTTTGAAGGTATCCAAAATTATTTCCTTCTGCACAGAACAAACAGTTAATGTGATATTTATGCATTGGGTTTTTGATGTTTGAGTCGTTAAATTGCTACATAGTCTGAAAATAATTTTATTTTACTAGTAATGCTTTTGGGATATTTATTTTTTATATATGGAGGTTGAGCACCATCTATTGGTCAACCTGAAGTATATTAATTTGCGAATTCAGCAAAAATTGTTACTTAATTACATTCCTTACTGAGGTTCTATATATTACATGATTTTGTCACAATAAGATCTTCGTCTAAAGAGTATACCTCTCATAAAATTCACCAGAATGCCTTTACTGTTGTAGACTATAAAATGACTCATCTTTATCATTTAAGTTTCTAACTTTGCTATATACTACTGAATTATAAGTTATCCTCTAAAATAGGTGAATAGTCTTAACCCTGTGTTAAGAATATACCCTGTTTATTTATGGAGTTATTAAAGGTGATTATTTGCTTTATGTGGAGATTATCCAATTGAAGCAGAATAGTTAGGTGATTTATATATTGTTACCTATGCATGCTAGGTTTATTATTTCAGAAAATGATACTAAATTTAATATTTAAGATAATAGATAATAAAATACTTTTTGTTTTCCTTTAATATCAATTTGAACGAAAAATATTTATTATCTAATTGAGCAACAATGGAATTAGGTTTTTGTTACTAATATATAATTTTTAGAATTTTGATTTTTATTATATTGAATGTGTTATTTTGTTTGAAATGGATACAGCTGAAGTGTGTATTAGTAAATGAAGTTTTAATTTTAAAAGATATTTTAATGATTTAATACAGATATTAATAAAGCTTATTTTCTCAGAGCAAAGCAAAAAAAAATAAATGTGAAATGACATTTCATGGTCTCAAAGATATTAAAAATGTGTATTCTGTAAGACTAGATATAGAAGGCAACTCTGGTACTTCTCTCCATTCCTGACATCAAAGTGAGGCTACAGCTGTATCAAAGTCTTAACCCTCATACATTAATAATGTACAGTAAATAAATCAGTGCTTTTGGGTTTTAGGGAGGGTGATTTTTTTTATTTTAAGTTGTACTTTCTAAACATAAATCATTCATTACTTAGTATTAGATGTATTCTTAGCAAGAAAATAGTTATAAATAAGGCCAAAAGAAACAAGTTTAAGAAACTAAATTGGTATTTTATGTTTCATAACAGAAAGTCACTGATTTTTTATATGAAAATAAAGATTGTAGTATCCGCAGTATTATACTGTTTCAAATCATGAATCATATACTGATTCCCGTTGACTCCTGTTGCTTTTTCCTTAACCACTTAATGTCATCACTTCTTCCTAGTGTTCTAATCTAGAAACTTGAGACTCAGCTTTGATTCTTCCCTATCTCTTATCTTTCTCCTAAAAATTTAGTGTCTAAGCTTTGGAAATAACTTTTTTCTTTCTTTTCTCCTCACAACTTTCCTATTTCAGTCTTACTCATTTCTCTGTTCCAGAGAGCTTGTTGTATAATGTTGACTAATTGAATTACTAATGTTATTGTCTCCAATCTCTTTCCTGTTCCACCATATTCTTACTAACACTGAAAGGTTTTTTTTGGTGGTGGTTGGTTGTTTTTTGTTTTTTTTTTTTTGTTTTTGTTTAATTTTCCTACTAAAACACTTGACTGGTCATTTTAAAGATTCTTTAATGGCTGTTGACTGTGTGCTACACAATCGAATCTAAATTCCTTAGGATGTCACTCACTAGAACTTTATGGTCTTGTTCCAATTGACCTTTTTAGCCTTACTTTTTTCCTTTCTCCTTCCCCTTCCTACCTTTTGAGACCTGAGGCACAGGCCAAATTTGTAAAGTGTTACTTTAAGAATTAATCATGCTGGTTTGAGCTCTACTAGCAATTGGATTGTATTACTGGAATCCTAGAAGGTTTGTTGGTTGCGTGTGTGTTGATAGTTGGTGAACTCTTTGAAAACAGTAACCATGATTTGTTTTGTTTGTTTGATCTGCCAATTTCAAGTCTTAGTGCTTGGCATGCAGGAGTCTGTATAATAATATAGTAAAGAGTATGGACTCTGGAGCAGACTGTCTGGGTTCAATTCTTAGCTCCTCTACTTTGTCTCCTTGAACAATTTACTTAATGCCTTAGCCCTTCAGTAAAATGGGTATTATAACAGTATTTATGTTATAAGATTACTATAAGGATTAAATGTTTTAATATATATATAATGTGCTTAGAACATTACATGGTACTATGTACTCTGTATGTAGGTGCATATGATAATTAAATGCTCAATGTTATTTTTAATATTTAAAAATATTAAAAAGAATAATTTACTATATTTCAAAATTTGGAAAAGTACGTGAATTTGGGAGAAAGTTCTTAAAGATTTTTTCTTGTAGTAAAATATCAGAAATGTTAATTGAAAATCTTTTCTTGACTGAAAAATATTTTGTTTAAAATTTTACTAAGAGTCGAATTGTGTAAAGTTTCAGTAAATAATATATCCTTCAGAGTTAAGGAAAGGGCACTTTTATATAAATATTTTATGTTGTCGCTGCATTGTGTTAAAGTAATGTCACTCTAAATAACTATTAACCAAAATGTGTCTTTTTTAGAAATATAAATACTGTTAAGAACAAAAGTAAATTGGCACCTTTTCTGTAAAAGTAGACTTTTAAATTTAAAAATGAAGATCTAACATAGGTGTTTTTGTTTTAGATGTAGGCTGAATATAGTAACATTAGTAGATGACTTTAAAGAACAACTGTGGATATGAAGTAAGTCATTCTGTAACAAGGCTTATTGCAGAAACAGACTTGCTTATGACTAATAATGTCTTAGATATGGATTTTTTTTTGTTTTTTTAGTTTGTTTTTATATTTGTTGTCTTGATGAGTTTTCTTATCACTTCTAGCCAAGTTCAGAGTAAAGATTTACCTTTATGCAATTTGCTTTCAGTGGTTTTTGGAGGAAGAATATGGATGGATACAAATGTCAAGAGAAGAGAGAGAGAGTTAAGTTTGATTTCTTCAGCTTCAGATTTTTATTCATCGTTTGGCATTGTAAGATGAAGGTTAAAAGCCTCTGTTGGGATATAAACTTCTGAACCTAGACAGTTCTCCTCCAAAATTCATAAAAATATTTATAATGAATGAGAATCACTGACTAATGTTAATGTTAGCTTAGATGATAAAACACAAAGTATTTTTTAGGAGCCTACAGCTATTAGGAATTACAAAAAGTATATCCTTCAGACAATAAGGTAAGAAGAGTTCATCCTTTTTTGGGTTAGAGCCTGTATTTTGAACACTAATGTCAGTAAGAATATATATATAGTACATCCTTTCAAAATACTGTCGATATGTATTGTTTTCTTTCTTTGAATGCTTATGTTAGAAATAAATATAGATTTGACAATCAGTATTTGTTTAATATCATGTCTGCTTTGAATTTATCTTAATGATTGAAATACATTACTCCTCCTTTTTTTTTTTTTTTTTCTGAGACAGAGTCTCACTTTGTCTCCCAGGCTGGAGTGCTGGAGTGCAGTGGTATGATCTCGTCTCACTGCAACCTCCGCTTCCTGGGTTCAGTGGTTCTTGTGCTTCAGCCTCCCAAGTAGCTGGAATTACAGGCGTGTACCACCATGCCCGGCTGATTTTTGTATTTTTAGTAGAGGTGGGCTTTCACCAGGTTGACCAGGCTGGTCTTGAATTCCTGACCTCAAGTGATCCGCCTACCTCGGCCTCCCAAAGTACTGGAATTACAGGCATGAACCACCACGCCTGGCCAAAGTACATTTCTTCTGAGTGAGATACTCATTATTGATAATGTTCTTAAATAATTTGTGCAGTGGTAAAATTTATGACTTAACAGAAAATACCTGTTTGCTTTTTATGGTGTTTCATCATTTAATTATAAAATATACCATAATTTAGCAAGCAAGTCTGGTTTATTTGGAAAAGTTACTTAAATATATCATCTTCATTTTAGACTTATAATTTTGAAGCTGTATTTTTGTTTTGGAAACTGTATATGAGTCCCTAAAAGTTGTGTGGTCAGAATCAGGTAGAGACTTAAAACTTATGGAAATTATAGAGGAAACAGAAGTATTCCAATATTATTTTCTAGGAATAAAATCATGCATGTCCCCATATTTGAAAATGTCTTTCACTTAATGGAATTCACAATTTTCACACTTTGTTTTAGATGTGAAAGCTTTCAATAGTTTCGTGTGAATAGGCCACTAAAATTAGTGTAAAATATTTCAGTTTTCTAAAATAACTTATTAGTATTACGATATTTCACTTTATAGTGAGAAATCTTTATTGTAAGATGTGATGATTCCTAACAAGAAATATTTAAAGTATCAGCAATAACCATATTTTCAGACTAATAAGAAACTAATATAGGTATACTGTTTCTATTCAACAAGTATTTTTACAGTGTCTAATAAATACTGACATTATGCTAAGTCTTGGTATTTCCCAATTAAATATTTAGGAGGAGAAAGACATTAATAGAGAATTAAAATGTGATGTTCTAAGTGCTATGTAATAAGGCATGATTGAAAAGAAACTTAGAGCATTGATTAAGTCTTCTTGGGAGTTCAGGGGTTTTTGCGAGGTCATGATACCTCAGCTAGTTTATAAAGATTTGAAGAATATTTCCAGGTGGATAGTAGAAAATGAAGGGATTTTAGGTTGAGGGAGCACTATATGTAAATTCTGGTGGGCATTTAGAGAGAAAGTTCAGGAAGAACAGACTGTGGATCATCTCTAGTTAGAGATGATATAGATATAGATATAGACTATAAAAGCTTTTGGGGGGGCTGGGCATGGTGGCTCACGCCTGTAATCCTAGCACTTTGGGAGGTCGAGGCAGGCGAATCACCTGAGGTCAGGAGTTTGAAACCAGACTGACTAACATGGAGAAACCCCATCTCTACTAAAAATACAAAATTAGCTGGGTGTGGTGGTGCGTGCCTGTAATCCCAGCTATTTGGAAGGGTGAGGCAGGAGAATTGATTGAACCTGGGAGGTGGAGGTTGCGGTGAGCCAAATCACGCCATCCATTGCACTCCAGCCTGGACAACAAGAGCGAAACTCCATCTCCAAAACAAACAAACAAACAAAAAAAAAACAAAGCTTTTTGGATGCTATGTTAACAATTTTGGCTTTTATCCTTTAAGCACTGGGGAGATATTAAATAATTTTGAATAGAATAGTAACACACATCTATTTACATTTTTGAATTATTATTCTGATCATTCTGTAGAGGATGGAGATAGAAAGACCAATTAAAGGAATTACTACAATAGTACAGGAAAGAAATGATGACCTCCTGAACTGAGGGCAGTGATAGTGAGAGGAAAGAGGTATTAAGGAAGTAGGGTCAGCCAGCAAGTCTTGATTATTAGTTATACATTGGGTTCAGAATGTTTTTTGCAGTACTTAAGACTGACTGCTGGGTTTCTGGCTTGAACTACTAGTCCTTGACATAGGTATTAATGGAAAGAGGACACAGTTTTGGGAATGGGTGGACTTCAGTAGTAAACATGTCTCATTTGAGATGTCAGAGAACACTTGGTTAGGAATGTCTAAGTATGCAGTTGGATATCTTGAGATCTGGAACTCAAGACATGGCAATTTGGAAGTTAGTGTACTGGTCCCAAACTCACTTCATTATTTTCATTTTGTTAGTTTGTTAATATTCCTCTAAGAACAGGTAAAGTAATGAGAATAAGGAGAATTTAGAACTTAGGTTAAAGAACTTTTGGAAAAATAAATGTCTGTGTAGAGCCTATTTCACACTTAAGGAAACTGCCTGGGATTCATTTCTCCTGCCAGTAATTTCAATTATCTGCTACCAGCTGTCTTGTAGGATCAGTGAAGTTGTTCTAAGGAAAAGTAGAGCACATGATGGATGACCTGGCTCTTCTGAATACTTACAAACTTAGAGGATGCCTAACTTTTTAGCATGCCTCCAACTCACCTAGGTGAACTATTTGTAGTTTTTTGTTGCATGTATCATTGTTTCTCTCTGTTGGTGTGAGCAGTTGAGAGTTGACAGAATATAATCAGTAAGGTGGTGACAATAATTGTTTTGATATCGTTGCCACTCATATCATTTATTTCACAGTTGCAAAAATGGAACTAGTCCAATATTTAATACCTCATATTTTATATGTATTGTATAATATACATGAGTGTAGGTTTTGGATGCAATGTTCTTTCCAGGACAATTTAAATCTGTTCTTTAACTATTTTAAATGGCGTTGCATATGTGGTATGAACTTTTTTGTTTCCACTTCTGCAGTTTTAATATTCTGTATGTCATGGAAATATTTTTGTTAATTTTTAAATTGTGATCTATATAACATACAGAAAACAGGATTGAACATTGGCATTAATTGAATCACCATATATACTTGAAATTGCTTAATATGCCATCAATTTACAGGATGTAATTCAAACATTATTTGCAATAACAATCCCCAGAATACCAAGGAATAAATCCAACACAAGATATGTAAGACTTTTATGGAAAAAAATTATACAACTTTGTTGAAAGATGTAGGATCTAAATAAATGGAGATCAGTGTTATGCTTTTGGATGGGAAAACAGGAATTTCTGTTCTATAGTTTCTATTCTGTAATTTCTGTGATTGAATAGAAATTCCCCCAAAATTAATCCATTAAGTTCAATACAATCCCAATCAAAATCCCAACTAGCATTTTCTTTTTACAATATTTGACAATTTGATTTAAAATTGACATGGGAAAGTAAGAGCAAGAAGAGCCAAATAATTTTGGAGAACACTAAGGGTCATTCATCTTATCAAATACCAAGATTTACCATACAGGAATGGTAAATTAAAATAGCGTGATCATGAGACATGGGGTAAAAAAGCAACTAATGAAACAGTCTGCCTTTTCAGTCTTGCTTCCTAACTCCTCTTTGTGTACAATGACATGCCAGCCAACCTGAGCTATATGTGCTAACATTCATGCCCAGTACTGTGTGCCTTTGCTATTGCTATTCTACAGAATTCTCTTCATCCCTATGGACTCTACTTCACTGAATCTAAGATGTGTTATTAATTTATGTACTACTAAGAAAAAATGTTGCCAATTAAACTGACACACCATCATTGCCAGATACACCCAGCTTCAGAGATGTTAAAACATGAAAATGTGTCTTAAGATTTATGGAAGATGGTATTTAAAATGCCAATGTCTCCACTAAAAATATCCCTTGGTTTCTCTTATCTGAAAGTAGATTCTCTCCCTGTGAATCTGCATAGCATGCATTTGTGCATTTTTGTGAGTGTTTTACAGAGTAAAATACACTTGCACAAAAACTTTCCTCTGAATTTTTCATTTTAGAAGGTATCTCCTACAATAATTTTAATAGGACCAAGAGTTACCAAATATTGAGCACATACTGTAAGTCATGTGATAGTTGCTTTAAGGATGTTATCGTGGCTGTTAGGCAACCTTCCAAGGCAATTTCTGTTCTTCAGATTTTGACATAGGAAACTGGAACTTAGAGTTTAAGAAATTTTCCCCAAAACACAGTTATAGGGTTGGAACCCCAGACTGCCTAACTTCAAAGCCATGTCATGTCATGGCAGCATCTGCCTGTTTCCTCTCTGCTTCCCTCTCCTGATTACAGTAAGCTCTTTGAGCATAGACACCACGCATTTTGCATCTTTATAGTCCCCATACCTTCTTATACCATCCCTTGAAACCTAATGAATGGTCAATAATCTGTAGAATGAATAAAAGTAGAGGAGGAGATCAGGGCACTTCTTCAAACTGATACCCCTTTACATATTGGTCCACTGTTTATTTGTGTGTGAGATCAGCACAAAGGAGGTGTAAGTAATTGAGGCTGAGCTATTCCTTTAACACCAAATATTAGAATAAAGAATAGATGTAACTTCCTAATTCAAGGATCATCTTAACATTTTAGAAAAATATTTTTGAATTAAATTTACATATTATAGAAAAGATGAAAAGTGGAGAAAAAGAAAATTAATAATACATTATCAAGCATGTACTATGAACTAGGTACTTTGTGTGTGTTATATCATTTAATTTACAAAACAACATAATCATACAGGTATTGTTATCTCTATTTTGCACATGAGAAAGCTGTAGCTAAGAGCTGTCATTCATTTACCCATGATGTCATTACTAGTAAGTAGAGGTGTTCCAGTTTGCTTAACTTCAGAGTTCATACTTCTCTCTTTTTGTTGGTTTTCTGTATTTAAACTTGGTATAAATAGGATCTATAGTGAACTTTCTGCAGTTTTCATTTTCTGCCCAACAGTTTTTGAGATGTCATCGGCATTGCTTCCTATAGTTTTACTTCATTCAAGTAATTAAAAATGTTTCTAAAAGTAGTAAGTGTACATAGTTTAAAAAGTCAAAGTTATGTTTAAAGTGAAGAGTAGATACCTCTCCATTTTTTAGTCTTCTCCACAGAGACAGCTGCTTTCAACTTTTTGTTACTGTATTTCCTCTTTTGTTTACACAGATTTCTCACTGCCATTTCCTGACTTTTAAATTTTAATTACGTAATGCCTTTCTACTATGAAAGAAAATAATTTAGTACTTTTCCTCCCTTCCATCATTTTCTGTTTTTTTCTCTTCCCATCCTTCCAATATATTTATACAACACTGTCATTACTATGTGAACATTTGCAACAGAGCTACATAATGTACTGTGTTCAGTTTTCCCCTGTTTTTGTAACTTGTGGTTGTTTGCAAGCATACCTCATTTTGTTTTTTGTTTTTGAGATGGAGTCTCACTCTGTCGCACAGGCTGGAGTGCAGTGGCCCGGATCTCAGTTCACTGTAAACTCCGCCTGCCGGGTTCACACCATTCTCCTGCTTCAGCCTCCCGAGTAGCTGGGACTACAGGCGCCCACCACCATGCCTAGCTAATTTTTTGTATTTTTAATAGAGATGGGGTTTCACCATGTTAGCCAGGATGGTCTCAATCTTCTGACCTCGTGATCGGCCTGCCTCGGCCTCCCAAAGTGCTAGGATTACAGGCGTGAGCCACCGCACCCGGCCGCATACCTCATTTTATTGTGCTTTGTTTTATTGTGCTTCTGAGATAATGTGTGTTTTGCAAATTGAAGGTTTGTGGCAACCTTACATCAGGCAAATCTGTTGGTCCCGTTTTTTCAATAGCATGTGTTAATTTCATGTCTCTAGAGTGTCATATTTTGGTAACTTACAACTTTTTTTTTCTAAATGTGATCTTAAGCTTAAGATCTTGTTGTTGAACTTTTAGGTTCAGGGGTACATGTGCAGGTTTCTTATATAGGTAAATTGCATGTTGGGGGGGTTTGCTATACAGAATATTTTGCCACCCAAGTAACAAGCATAGCGCCTGATATAAGGTAGTTTTTTGATCCTCACCCTCCTCCTCCCCTCCACCCTCAAGTAGGCCCTGGCGTCTGTTGTTCACTTCTTAGTGTTCATAGGTACTCAGTGGTTATCTCCCACTTGTGAGAACATGTGGTATTTGGTTTTCTGTTCCTTTGTTAGTTTACTTGGGATAATGGCCTCTAGCTCCATCCATGTTGCTACAAAGGATAGGATCTCATTCTTTTTATGACTGTAGTATTCCATGGTGTATATACACCACATTTTCTTTATTTAGTTTACCATCAGTGGGTATTCAGGTTGATTCCATGTCTTTGCTATTGTGAATAGTGCTGTGATGAACTTACATGTCCATTTGTCTGTAGGGCAGGATGACTTATATTTCTTAGGGTATATACCCAATAATGGGATTGCTGGGTTGAATGATAATTCTGCTTTGGGTCTTTTGAGAAATCACCACACTGCTTTTCCCAATGGCTGAACTAATTTACATTCCGACCAGTGGTGTAGAAGCATTCCCCTTTGTCTGCAGCCTCACCAACATGTTGTTATTTTTTTTAAAATAATAATAATTCTGACTAGGGTGAGATAATACCTCATTGTGGTTTTTCTTTGCATTTCTCTAATGATTAGTGATGTTAAGCATTTTTCATATACTTATTGGCCATGTATATGTCTTCTTTTGAGAAGTGTCTGTTCATATCCTTTGCCCACTTTTTAATGGGATTGTTTGCTTTTTGCTTGTTGATTTAAGTTCCTTATAAATTCTAGATATTAGACCTTTGTCAGATGCATAGTTTGGAAATATTTTCTCCCATTTTGTAGATTGTTTACTCTGTCAATAGTTTCTTTTGCTGTGTAGAAGCTCTTTAATGAGGTCCTATTTGACAATTTTTGTTTTTGTTGCAATTGCTTTTACTTCGTCATGAAATCTTTGCCAGGTCCTGTGTCCAAAATAGTATTTCCTACGTTATCTTTCAGTATTTTTATAGTTTTAGGTTTTATATTTAAGTCTTTAATTGATCTTGAGTTGATTTTTATAGATGGTATAAGGAAGGGATCCAGTTTCAATCTTCTGCATGTGGCTAACCAGTTATCCCAGCACCATTTATTGAATAGGGAGTCTTTTTTCCCATTGCTTGTTTTTGTTGACTTTGTTGAAGATTAGTTTGTTGTAAGTGTGTGTCATTTCTGGTCTCTCTATGCTGTTCCATTTATCTATGTGTCTTTTTTTCTACGGGTATAATGCTGTTTTGGTTACCATAGCCTTGTAGTATAAAATCAGGGAACGTGGTGCCTCCAGACTTGTTCTTTTTGCTTAGGATTGCTGTGGCTATTCAGGCTCTTTTTTGGTTCCATATCAATTTTAAAATAGTTTTTTTCTAATTCTATGAATAATGTCATTGGTAGTTTGATAGGAATAGCATTGAATCTCTAAATTGCTTTTGGCAGTATGGCCATTTTAACAATATTGATTCTTCCTAACTATGAGCATGGAGTGTTTTTCTGTGTCATCTCTGATTTCCTTGAGCAGTGTTTTGTAATTCTTACTGTAGAGATCCTTCACCTCTCTAGTTAGCTGTATTCCTGGGTATTTTATTCTTTTTTGTGGTGACTGTGAATTGGATTGCATTCTTGATTTGGCTCTCAGCTTGGATGTTGTTTGTATATAGGAATGATACTGATTTTTGTACATTGATTTTGTGTTCTGAAACTTTGCTAAAGTTGTCAGTTCAAGGAGCTTTTGGGCAGATGCTATAGGGTTTTGTAGGTATAGAATCATATAGTCTGCAACAGGGATGGTTTTGACTTCAACTTTTTCTGTTTGGCCGACTTTTATTCCTTGTTCTTGCCTAATTGCTCATCTACGACGTCCAGTACTATGTTGAATATAAATAGTGAGAGAGGACATCCTATTCTTCTTCTGGTTTTCTGGGAGAATGCTTCCAGCTTTTGCCCATTCAGTATGATGTTGGCTGTGGGTTTGTCATAGATGGCTCTTATTATTTTCTTTTTCTTTTTTTATTATTATACTTTAAGTTCTAGGGTACATGTGCACAATGTGCAGGTTTGTTACATACGCATACTTGTGCCATGTTGGTGTGCTGCACCCATCAACTCATCAGCACCCATCAACTCATGATTTACATCAGGTATAACTCCCAATGCAATCCCTCCCCCTCCCCCCTCCCCCCTCCCCATAATAGGCCCCAGTGTGTGATGTTCCCCTTCCCGAGTCCAAGTGATCTCATTGTTCAGTTCCCACCTATGAGTGAGAACATATGTGGTGTTTGGTTTTCTGTTCTTGTGATAGTTTGCTGAGAATGATGGTTTCCAGCTGCATCCATGTCCCTACAAAGGACACAAACTCATCCTTTTTTATGGCTGCATAGTATTCCATGGTGTATATGTGTCATATTTTCTTAATCCAGTCTGTCACTGATGGACATTTGGGTTGATTCCAAGTCTTTGCTATTGTGAATAGTGCCTCAGTGAACATATGTGTGCATGTGTCTTTATAGCAGCATGATTTATAATCCTTTGGGTATATACCCAGTCATGGGATGGCTGGGTCGTATGGTACTTCTAGTTCTAGATCCTCGAGGAATCGCCATACTGTTTTCCATAATGGTTGAACTAGTTTACAATCCCACCAACAGTGTAAAAGTGTTCTTATTTCTCCACATCCTCTCCAGCACCTGTTGTTTCCTGACTTTTTAATGATTGCCATCCTAACTGGTGTGAGATGGTATCTCATTGTGGTTTTGATTTGCATTTCTCTGATGGCCAGGACGACGAGCATTTTTTCATGTGTCTGTTGGCTGTATGCATGTCTTCTTTTGAGAAATGTCTGTTCATATCCTTTGCCCACTTTTTGATGGGATTGTTTGTTTTTTTCTTGTAAATTTTTTTGAGTTCTTTGTAGGTTCTGGATATTAGCCCTTTGTCAGATGAGTAGATTACAAAAATTTTCTCCCATTGTGTAGGTTGCCTGTTCACTCTGATGATAGTTTCTTTTGCTGTGCAGAAGCTCTTTAGTTTAATTAGATCCCATTTGTCAATTTTGGCTTTGTTGCCGTTGCTTTTGGTGCCATTGCTTTTGGTGTTTTAGACATGAAGTCCTTGCCCATGCCTATGTCCTGAATGGTATTCCCTAGGTTTTCTTCTACGGTTTTTATGGTATTAGGTCTAACATTTAAGTCTCTAATCCATCTTGAATTAATTTTCGTATAAGGAATAAGGAAAGGATCCAGTTTCAGCTTTCTACTTATGGCTAGCCAATTTTCCCAGCACCATTTATTAAATAGGGAATCCTTTCCCCATTTTTTGTTTTTCTCAGATTTGTCAAAGATCAGATGGCTGTAGATGTGTGGTATTATTTCTGAGGACTCTGTTCTGCTCCATTGGTCTATATCTCTGTTTTGGTACCAGTACCATGGTGTTTTGGTTACTGTAGCCTTGTAGTATAGTTTGAAGTCAGGTAGCGTGATGCCTCCAGCTTTGTTCTTTTGACTTAGGATTGTCTTGGCAATGCGGGCTCTTTTTTGGTTCCATATGAACTTTAAAGCAGTTTTTTCCAATTCTGTGAAGAAAGTCATTGGTAGCTTGATGGGGATGGCATTGAGTCTATAAATTACCTTGGCCAGTATGGCCATTTTCATGATGTTGATTCTTCCTATCCATGAGCATGGTATGTTCTTCCATTTGTTTGTGTCCTCTTTTATTTCACTGAGCAGTGGTTTGTAGTTCTCCTTGAAGAGGTCCTTTACATCCCTTGTAAGTTGGATTCCTAGGTATTCTATTCTCTTTGAAGCAATTGTGAATGGAAGTTCTTTCATGATTTGGCTGTTTGTCTGTTACTGGTGTATAAAAATGCTTGTGATTTTTGCACATTAATTTTGTATCCTGAGACTTTGCTGAAGTTTCTTATCAGCTTAAGGAGATTTTGGGCTGGGTTGATGGGGTTTTCTAAATATACAATCATGTCATCTGCAAACAGGGACAATTTGACTTCTTCTTTTTGTAACTGAATACCCTCGATTTCTTTCTCTTGCCTGATTGCCCTAGCCAGAACTTCCAACACTATGTTGAATAGGAGTGGTGAGAGAGGGCATCCCTGTCTTGTGCCAGTTTTCAAAGGGAATTTTTCCAGTTTTTGCCCATTCAGTATGATATTGGCTGTGGGTTTGTCATAAATAGCTCTTATTATTTTGAGATACGTGCCATCAATAGCGAATTTATTGAGAGTTCTTAGCGTGAAGGGCTGTTGAATTTTGTCGAAGGCCTTTTCTGCATCTATTGAGATAACCATGTGGTTTTTGTCTTTGGTTCTGTTTATATGCTGGATTACGTTTATTGATTTGCGTATGTTGAACCAGCCTTGCATCCCCGGGATGAAGCCCACTTGATCATGGTGGATAAGCTTTTTGATGTGCTGCTGGATTCGATTTGCCAGTATTTCATTGAGTATTTTTGCATCGATGTTCATCAGGGATATTGGTCTAAAATTCTCTTTTTTTGTTGTGTCTCTGCCAGGCTTTGGTATCAGGATGATGTTGGCCTCATAAAATGAGTTAGGGAGGATTCCCTTTTTTTCTATTGATTGGAATAGTTTCAGAAGGAATGGTACCAGCTCCTCCTTGTGCCTCTGATAGAATTCAGCTGTGAATCCATCTGGTCCTGGACATTTTTTGGTTGGTAGGCTATTAATTATTGCCTCAATTTCAGAGCCTGCTATTGGTCTATTCAGGGATTCAACTTCTTCCTGGTTTAGTCTTGGAAGAGTGTAAGTGTCCAGGAAATTATCCATTTCTTCTGGATTTTCTAGTTTATTTGCACAGAGGTGTTTATAGTATTCTCTGATGGTAGTTTGTATTTCTGTGGGGTCGGTGGTGATATCCCATTTATCATTTTTTATTGTGTCTATTTGATTCTTCTCTCTTTTCTTCTTTATTAGTCTTGCTAGCAGTCTATCAGTTTGTTGATCTTTTCAAAAACCAACTCCTGGATTCATTGATTTTTTTGGAGGGTTTTTTGTGTCTCTATCTCCTTCAGTTCTGCTCTGATCTTAGTTATTTCTTGCCTTCTTCTAGCTTTTGAATGTGTTTGCTCTTGCTTCTCTAGTTCTTTTAATTGTGGTGTTAGAGTGTCAATTTTAGATGTTTCCAGCTTTCTCTTGTGGGCATTTAGTGCTATAAATTTCCCTCTACACACTGCTTTAAATGTTTCCCAGAGATTCTGGTATGTTATATCTTTGTTCTCATTGGTTTCAAAGAACATCTTTATTTTGGCCTTCATTTCGTTATGTACCCAGTAGTCATTCAGGAGCAGGTTGTTTAGTTTCCATGTAGTTGAGCGGTTTTGATTGAGTTTCTTAGTCCTGAGTTCTAGTTTGATTGCACTGTGGTCTGAGAGACAGTTTGTTATAATTTCTGTTCTTGTACATTTGCTGCGGAGTGCTTTACTTCCAATTATGTGGTCAATTTTGTAATAAGTGCGATGTGGTGCTGAGAAGAATGTATATTCTGTTGATTTGGGGTGGAGAGTTCTATAGATGTCTATTAGGTCTGCTTGCTGCAGAGATGAGTTCAATTCCTGGATATCCTTGTTAACTTTCTGTCTCGTTGATCTGTCTAATGTTGACAGTGGAGTGTTGAAGTCTCCCATTATTATTGTATGGGAGTCTAAGTCTCTTTGTAAGTCTCTAAGGACTTGCTTTATGAATCTGGGTGCTCCTGTATTGGGTGCATATATATTTAGGATAATTAGCTCTTCCTGTTGAATTGATCCCTTTACCATTATGTAATGGCCTTCTTTGTCTCTTTTGATCTTTGATGGTTTAAAGTCTGTTTTATCAGAGACTAGTATTGCGACCCCTGCTTTCTTTTGTTCTCCATTTGTTTGGTAAATCTTCCTCCATCCCTTTATTTTGAGCCTATGTATGTCTCTGCATGTGAGATAGGTCTCCTGAATACAGCAGACTGATGGGTCTTGACTCTTTATCCAGTTTGCCAGTCTCTGTCTTTTAATTGGAGCATTTAGTCCATTTACATTTAAGGTTAATATTGTTATGTGTGAACTTGATCCTGCCATTATGATATTAACTGGTTATTTTGCTCATTAGTTGATGCAGTTTCTTCCTAGCCTCGATGGTCTTTACATTTTGGCATGTTTTTGCGATGGCTGGTACCGGTTGTTCCTTTCCATGTTGAGTGCTTCCTTCAGGGTCTCTTGTAGGGCAGGCCTGGTGGTGACAAAATCTCTAAGCATTTGCTTATCTGTAAAGGATTTTATTTCTCCTTCACTTATGAAACTTAGTTTGGCTGGATATGAAATTCTGGGTTTAAAATTCTTTTCTTTAAGAATGTTGAATATTGGCCCCCACTCTCTTCTGGCTTGTAGAGTTTCTGCCGAGAGATCTGCTGTTAGTCTGATGGGCTTTCCTTTGTGGGTAACCCGACCTTTCTCTCTGGCTGCTCTTAAGATTTTTTCCTTCATTTCAACTTTGGTGAATCTGGCAATTATGTGTCTTGGAGTTGCTCTTCTCGAGGAGTATCTTTGTGGCGTTCTCTGTATTTCCTGGATTTGAATGTTGGCCTGCCCTACTAGGTTGGGGAAGTTCTCCTGGATGATATCCTGAAGAGTGTTTTCCAACTTGGTTCCATTTTCCCCCTCACTTTCAGGCACCCCAATCAGACGTAGATTTGGCCTTTTTACATAATCCCATACTTCTTGCAGGCTTTGTTCATTTCTTTTTCTTCTTTTTTCTTTTGGTTTCTCTTCTCGCTTCATTTC
>NC_037673.1:104106217-104126016 GCF_003255815.1 Theropithecus gelada | reverse complement strand
TTTTTTGAATTTCCAGCTTTTCTGCCCTGCTTTTTCCCCATCTTTGTGGTTTTATCTGCCTCTGGTCTTTGATGATGGTGATGTACTGATGGGGTTTTGGTGTAGGTGTCCTTCCTGTTTGATAGTTTTCCTTCTAACAGTCAGGACCCTCAGCTGTAGGTCTGTTGGAGATTGCTTGAGGTCCACTCCAGACCCTGTTTGCCTGGGTGTCAGCATCAGAGGGTGCAGAAGATAGAATATTTCTGAACAGCGAGTGTACCTGTCTGATTCTTGCTTTGGAGGCTTCCTCTCAGGGGTGTACTCCACCCTGTGCGATGTGGGGTGTCAGACTGCCCCTAGTGGGGGATGTCTCCTAGTTAGGCTACTCAGGGGTCAGGGACCCACTTGAACAGGCAGTCTGTCCGTTCTCAGATCTCAACCTCCGTGTTGGGAGATCCACTGCTCTCTTCAAAGCTGTCAGACAAAGTCGTTTGCGTCTGCAGAGGTTTCTGCTGCTTTTGTTGTTATCTGTGCCCTGTCCCCAGAGGTGGAGTCTACAGAGACAGGCAGGTTTCCTTGAGCTGCTGTGAGCTCCACCTAGTTCGACCTTCCCAGCGGCTTTGTTTACCTACTTAAGCCTCAGCAATGGCGGGCGCCCCTCCCCCAGCCTGGCTGCTGCCTTGAGGTTAGATCGCAGACTGCTGTGCTAGCAATGAGGGAGGCTCCGTGGGCGTGGGACCCTCCTGGCCAGGTGTGTGATATAATCTCCAGGTGTGCCTGTTTGCTTAAAGCGCAGTATTGGGGTGGGAGTTACCCGATTTTCCAGGTGTTGTGTGTCTCAGTTCCCCTGGCTAGGCAAAGCGGTTCCCTTTCCCCTTGCGCTTCCCAGGTGAGGTGATGCCTGGCCCTGCTTCAGCTCTCGCTGGTTGGGCTGCAGCAGCTCACCAGTACCGATTGTCTGGCACTCCCTAGTGAGATGAACCCAGTACCTCAGTTGAAAATGCAGAAATCACCGGTCTTCTGTGTCGCTCGCGCTGGGAGTTGGAGACTGGAGCTGTTCCTATTCGGCCATCTTGCTCCGCCCCCTTGAGTTCTTTGTATATTCTGTATATTAGTCCCCTGTTGGATGAATAATTTGCAAATATTTTTTCCCATTGTGCAGGGTGTTTCTTCACTCTGTTTATTATCTCTTTTGCCATGCAGAACCCTTTTAGTTTAATTAAGTCACAGTCATCTATTTTTGTTTTTGTTGCCTCTGCTTTTGAGATCTTAATCTAAACTCTTTGCCTAGATCAATGTTCAGAAGAGTTTTCCTTAGGTTTTCTTCTAGTGTTTTTATAACTTTGGTTCTTACATTTAAGTCTTTATCCATCTTGAGTGCATTTTTGTGTATAGTGAGAGATTGGGGCCCAGTTTTATCTTTCATATGGCAGTCCATTTTTCCAGCACTGTTTGTCTTTTCGCCAGTGTTTGTTCTTGTCAACTGTGTCAAAGATCAGTTGACTATAAATGTATGGCTTTATTTCTGAGTTCTGTATTCTGTTCCATTGATCTATGTGTCTGTTTTTATACCAGTACCATGCTGTTTTGGTTACTGTAATTTGTCATCAGCTTATGTGATGTGAGCTTTGTTCTTTTATATTAAAATTATAATATAATCTGAAATCAGCTAATGTGATAACTCTAGCTTTGTTCTTTTTGTTCGAGATTGCTTTGGCTATTTGGGTTCTTTTTTGGTTCCATACAATTTTTAGGATTTTTTTTTTTTTTGTAATTGTGTAAAAAATGACACTGGTCATTTGTTAGGGATTGCATTGAAACTATAGATTGTTTTAGGTAGTGTGAGCCATTTAATGATATTAATTCATTTGATCCGTGATCATGGACTGTTTTCTCATTTTTGTTATCTATGATACATTTTCTTTCATTAGAGTTTTGTGATTTTCCTTGCAGAGATTTTTCACTTCCTTGATTAAACATTCCTAGGTTTTTGTTTTTTTTTTTTTTGTAGCTATTATAAAAGGGATTGCCAACTTGATTTCTTTTTCAGTTAGATAATCGTTGATATATGGAAGCACTACTGATTTTTGTATATTGATTTTGTATCCTGCAACTTCACTTAATTTAGTTATCTGATCTAAGAGTTTTTAAATAGGGTCTTTAAATTTTTTTTGATGTAAGATTATATATTAGCGGCCGGGCGCGGTGGCTCACGCCTGTAATCCCAGCACTTTGGGAGGCCGAGGCGGGCGGATCACAAGGTCAGGAGATCGAGACCACGGTGAAACCCCGTCTCTACTAAAAATACAAAAAATTAGCCGGGCGCGGTTGTGGGCGCCTGTAGTCCCAGCTACTCGGGAGGCTGAGGCAGGAGAATGGCGTGAACCCGGGAGGCGGAGCTTGCAGTGAGCCGAGATCGCGCCACTGCACTCCAGCCTGGGCGACAGAGCCAGACTCTGTCTCAAAAAAAAAAAAAAAAAAAAAAAAAAAAAAGATTATATATTAGCAAACAGAGATAATTCGACGACTTCTTTTCCAGTTTGGAGGCGTTTACTTATTTCTTTTGCCGGATTGCTCTAGCTAAGACTTTCAGTACTGTGTTAAATAGGAATAGTAAAGTGGGTATCCTTGCTTTGTTCCAGTTATTAGAGGAAATGCTTTAAATAGTCATCATTTAGTATTATGTTAGCCATGGTTTTGTCACATATAGCCTTTATTACTTTGAAGTATGTTTCCTCTCTGCCTGTTTTGTTAGGGTTTTTATCATGAAGGGATGCTTAATTTTATCAAATGCTTTTTCTGCATCTGATGAGATGATCATATGCTTTTTTGTCCTTGATCCTGTTTATATGATACATCACATTTATTGATTTGCAAATGTTGAACCATCCTTGCATACTTGATATACAGCCCACTTGATCACAGTATATTTTTTGGATGTTCAGTTGGATTTGGTTTGGTAGTATGTTGAGGTTTTTTGTGTCTGTGTTCAACAAAGGTATTAGCCAGTAGTTTCCTTGTTTTGTTGTGTCTTTCATTTTGGTGTCGGGATGATACTGAACTCATAACAGAGTTTGGGAGAATTTCATCCTCCTCGATTTTTTGAAACATTTTTAGGAGGATTGTAGTTAGTTCTTTGTACCTTTTTGATAATTTGGCTGTGAATCCATTTGGTCCTGAGTCTTTCTTTTTTGGGGAGTCTTTTTTTTTGTTATTATTATCGCTGACTTAATCTTTTTATTACTGACTCATTATTGATTTGTTCAGGTTTTCTATTTTTTCCTGATGCAACCTTGGGAGGCTATATGTTTCCAAACATTTATCCATTTCTTCTAGGTTTTCTAGTTTGTGAGTATGTAAGTATATGATGATCTTTTGTATTTCTGTAGTTATCAGATGTAATTTCTCCTTTTTCTTTTCTGATTTTGTGTCTTCTCTCTTCTTTGAATAGTCTGTGTAGCTATTTATCAGTTTTGTTTGTCTTTTTGAAAAACCAACTTTTTGTTTTGTTGATCCTTTGTATTTTTTAAAGTCTCTGTTAAATTTAGTTCCACTCTGATCTTTGTTATTTTGTTTCTTCTGCTCATTTGGGGTTTAGTTTATTCTTGCTTTTATGGTTTCTGGAGATGTATTGTTATACTGGCAATTTGTAATCTTTCTTCTTTTTTGATGTAGGCATTTAATGCAATAAACTTCCCTTTTAGTACTACTTTTCCTTTGTCCCACAGGTTTTGTTATGTTGTATTTCTGTTTTCATTTATTTCAAAAAATTTTAATTTCCATCTTAATTTCTTCATTGACCCAGTGTTCATTCAGGAGCATGTTGTCTAATTTCCATGTATTTGTAAAATTTCCAGAGTCCCTCTTGGTATTGATTTCCACTTCGGGATTGATTTTCTAGTTTTATTCCACTGCGAGATACTTGATATTATTTTGATTTTTAAAAATGTGTCAAGACTTGTTTTGTGGCTTAACATATGGTCTATCTTGGAGAATGTTCAGTGCGTTGACAAAAAGAATGTATATTCTGTAGTTGGGCAGAATGTTCTGTAAATTCTGTTAGGTCCATTTGGTCTAAAGTCCAGTTTAAGTCCAGTGTTTACCAATTTTTTGTATTGACTATCTGTTTAACACTGTCAGTAGGTGTTGAAGTCCTCCACTATTATTGTATTGCTATCTGTCTCTGTCTTTAGGTCTAGTAATATTTGTTTTATGACTCTGGGTGGCCCACTTTGGGAGCATATATATATTTAGAATTGTTATATCCTTGCACTGAATTGATTCCTTTGTTATTTTATCCCCCCCTCCTCTTTTTACTGTTTTTAACTTAATGTCTGTTTTATCTAATATGAGTATAGCTACTACTGCTTGCTTTCGATTTATGTTTGTGTGGAATAGCTCTCTTTACCCCTTTATTTTCAGTTATTTGTGTCTTTATAGGTAAGGTCAGTTTCTTGTGATCAGCATATAGTTGGATCATGTTTTCTTTTTAATTCATTCAGCCAATGTATAGCTTTTAATTGGAGCATTTAATCCATTTACATTCAAGGTAAACACTAATATGTGAGGTTTTAGTCCTGTCATATGTAATTGTTTTCTAAATTCTCTGTTTTTGTTTTGTTTTGTTTTGTTTTTTTCTGTATTTGTTATTGTAGTTTGGTGGTATTCTGTTGTGGTGACATTTCTTTCCCTTTCTCCTTTGTGTGATTACTTTGCCAATGGGTTTTATACTCTCATGTGTTTTTATGATGGTTAATGTTGTCCTTTCGCTTCCAAGTTTAGGACTCCCTTGATCATTTCTTGTAGAGCCAATCTAATAGCAATGACTTCCCTCAATATTTGCTGGTTTGGGAAAGACTTTATTTTGCCTTCTTTTATGAAGATTAATCTTGCTGGCAATGTTTTTACTTCAGCACATTCAACATATCATCTCAGTTTCTTCTGGTCTGTAAGGTTTCTGCTGAGAAGTCAGCTGTTAATCTGATGTAATTTCCTTTATAGGTGAATAGGTGCTTTTTTTCTTTCTGTTTTCAGAATTTGCTCTTTTTACTTTGACTTTAGTAGATAGCCTGATTATAATGTTCTATGGCAAAGTCGTTTTCGCATTTTATTTGCCTGGGGATCTCTGAGCCTCCTGTATCTGGTTGTCTAAATCTCATGCTAAACTTGGGAAGTTTTCAATTATTATTTCATTAAATAGGTTTTCTAAACTTTTTGATCTCTCTTTTTCCTTAGGGATACCAATAATTCATAAGTTCAGTTGCTCCACATTGTCCCAAATGTCTTGAAGGCTTTACTTATTCTTTTTTTATTTTTTTCTTTGTTTTTATTTGACTGGATTATTTCAAAAGAGTTGTCTTCAAGTTCTAAAATTCTTTCTTCTGTTTGGACTGGTCTTTTATAAATTTTTTTTGAATGTATTTTGTATTTCCTTGAATGTATTTTGAATTCCTTAGTCCAGAATTTGTTTTTTTTCCGCCAAAGATATCTACCTCATTGGTAAATTTTTCATTAATATTCTTAATTATTTTTCTGTGTTCTTTGTATTTGTTTTCAGTTTCCTCTTGCATCTTGTTGAGGTTCTTTAAAATAAATACTTAAAATTCTTTATCTGGGGTTTTGAGAATTTCTTTTTGGTTAAGATCTATTGGTAGAGAATTATTGTGCTTCTTTAGGGGTATCATATTACTTTTTTTTTCTTTTTTTTTCCTGAAGATGTGACTACGATGTTGGTTGAGTAGAGCCCTTTGGTTTTGTTTCTGGGTGCATGCAGCACTGAAGTCTGTGTATGATTATGGATATTATTATTTTAGCTAAATAGCATTACTGATATCCGTGGTTTCCTCTGTTTATTAGGGTGCTGTTGTTTGTGGAGGCTGTGATGAAGTTGTGCTGGGGTGTGGGATGCTGGATGGCCTGGTCTTCAAGTTGTAGTGGTGATGGTGGTGGACTAAGCATGCCTTTTGTTCCCAGGGCTTTGAACACTGGCAACTGTGTTAGTGATTCCAGGCATGCTGATTCTTGGACCTCTAGGTGTCTTTCTTGAATGTTGGTTGTAATAGCAGTTTACTATTACTTGAATAGTAATAGAAGCGGCTCACGAGTCTCTGAGTTGGCTGACATGGCATTGTTGATGGCAGTAACAGTGTTGAGATGCTTTTCTGGGTTCCAAATGCTCTGTGCTTGTGTTGGCAGTGGTTGCAATGTGCAGGCTGACTTCCAGGCCAGCAGGTGGTGCTTACAGGTAAGAGCCAGAAGCAACAGGGTGTTTATGCCCAACCTCAGTCTCTCAAGAGGAGTGCTTCAGTGTACCAGGTGGTGGATTGGGTTTGTAACCTTTAGGACCCTGCATCTCTCACCCTGTCTTGTCAAAGGAGGTTGGGCAAAGCCAGGCACATCTGGGCTGGTCAGGCTTGCACTCAGGCCCCCCAGTGGCGAGTGCTTGCACCAGCTGTGATGGGGACGCGATGCAGTTCTCAGGCCCCTGGTAGAATGCTTGGGTGGGTGGTGGCTGCTGCAGCATTGAGGTCCAGTCACAGGGTGGGTGGGGTCAAATCTAGTGGCCAAGACCTTGCATCCCACTCATACCCCAGTTCTGGTGAGGCTCATTCCCTTGTCCCGGCTGTTGCAGCTGACCTGGCTGTTCTGTCAGACCTGGCAGTTTGTGCCTGGCCTGCAACTCAGTCCTGGGCCATTGGAGCCCCTGCCAAGCTCAAGATCAACCCTCTTTGGCAACTCTCCTCCTGCCTAAGTCCCAGAGACAGTGCCTGCTTCTAGCACTGGGGGCTGCAGCCCATGTTAACTTTTCTTCTCAGTCCTGCTTGCATGAGTCCACCCCCAACTTGTGCCTCTGTTCTGCATGCAGCAGCCCGAGTTTCCCTAACACCTAGGACTGGCACAGCGGGTTCCTAGGACTGCACACAGCCTTTTAAGAGCTAAAATTGAGAATAGGATCTTACTGTTTCTTGGGTTTCAGAAAGTGAATGGGACCCAGTCCTTCCCTGAAGTAGTTCCTTTTCACAGTCTTCTAGTCACTCTGTAAGTTAGATTTGGGGATTGGAGGGTCAGGGTGTTCTCTCATGACCTGGATTATATAATTCCCTTGTGGGAAAGTGGACCTTAATAGGACCCTCACTTATCCTCTCCCATACTGGGAATAACTCCCAATTCCTGGCCAGTCCCAGCCAAGCAGGCTGCCTTTTCTGCTTTTCCTTCCTAGTTTGCAGCGTTTCCTTTTGGTTTTCTGTTGAACTCCTGTGTTCCCTCTTAGGCATGTATTCAAAGTGTGATTGTCTACACGTGATTTGGGTTCTTCTAAGCAAATGAGGAATGCTTGAAATGCTTCTAGTCAACTATCTTGAAAGAAAAGTATTTTTAGTTAAGATGTATGCATTTTTTAAGACATGATAGTATTTCACACTTAATAGAATACAGTATAGTGTAAACATATTTTTTATATGCACTGGAAACCAAAAATTCATGTGACTTGCTTTTTTATGATGTTCAGTTTATTGTGGTGGTCTGGAACCGAACCTGCAATATCTCTGAGGTATTCCTTTGTTTTTTAGGGGAAGTTGATAACTTTTGAACCCTCATTTGCTTAATTTTCTTTGTACCAATTACTGCTTCTTGTTTCAGACTGAGAGAACTCTAATAAGCTCTTTTCAGAATAACCAAATAAATTAGTGTTTGTCTTTTTGTTTGTTTGTTTGTTTGTTTTTAGAGACATTCCTCCTGAAACCTTCAGCCCTCCTGCTTCAATTTAGGTTTCTTTTGTCTTTTCTGTATTAGATTTCTGTTTTTCTTGGTTCTGTATTTTCCTTTTACTTGTTTTACATCTTCAATTTTAATTTTTTCAGTAGTTTCTTGAGAAGGAATACATGGAGGTTACATTTTTTCCCCCAGAAAGTTTAATAAGTTGATAAGAAGTTAATTCTTTCATAAATCCAATAAACTCTCATTAAAAAAATAATAATAAAATCAGATTATTTCCTCTCAGTTAACGAGTTTGGGAGGAGAAATATGGTGAACTGCTAGTTTGTTGAAAAATTTCCCCTCCAGTTTAGTGCTGTCGAAGATATCAGGTTAGTTGAGTTTAATAAACGATAAAAATGCAGATTTAGAGAAGACATAGTTAGCTCTTTGTATAGAAGAGGCAATGTCATTGTAAAGCAGTGTCATGATTCTGTTTTCATTGATAGAATGGCATTTATTTTAAGTAATTTTTGGTTTAAATGGAAACATCTAAATTGTAGTGTTTAAAGGCAATTATAATCTACTTCTCACATAAAAATGTCTGAAGTACAATCTAAATATAGATTAAATGAAAAAAAAGTCCTCTAATTACCTGTGGAGAAAAAATTAGCCAGGGTATGCATTGGCTTATGTTTTATGGTTTTTAAGTGGAAGTTTTCTGTTTCTGACATTGTAGAGAAGGCTTTTTACATAAATAACCTCCCATACATCATTTCAAAATGTCTAAGAGCTTGAATAATAATTTTTTTCTTGAGTAGTCTGCAAATGACATCTCAGTCATTAACTACTTTAGGATAAAAGCATTTTGCTAATATTGAGCTTCACTCAAAATTCTTAACTTGTTCGCATTGGCATATGCTGTTTATGGTGTTGTATTTGACTTGTTTGTTAGATGTCTTTTTTTCTCCTTAGTAAGAAATTTTACTGCTAGTTAGCTTGTCAGAGATCATTATAAATAGAGGGATAAAAATCCTGGTGGTAGATTGCAGTGTTTTATACTGAGCATTATTGATCCATAAATACTTACAATATATTATTCTAAGGTTGTCATTGCTAGAAAGGACTGAATAAGGATTAAGAAACTATGTTGACAGAAGTCATCACTTTAATGACAGGCAATTTAGTTTACAGTAACTGAAGCAAGGAAAACTGCAATCAATCATCACAGCAAGGATTTTCACAAATGTTTACCAGTCTATAATGAATGTTCTGTAGATCATCAAGGTCATTTGATAGTTTCTCTGAAAGTAATGTTTTCATATTCTAACAAAGCAATTCAAGTATTTAAAATAAACTGCTGTGTCCATTTCTTAAAGTTCTGTAGTACAATGAAGGAGTGAAATATGAAGGATTAAAAAGTTAAGAAACATTAAAATAAATCCAACTAATTAATTAAGCATTTTGTTTCATACTTGAAGTTATACATGTTATTTTTCCTCCAGTGATAATTTAATATTGGATTACATTTACTTACTTTCTTCTTATTGTTTTCAACTTTTAATACCGTATTAAAAATTTTATGCTTAATGTCTCTTCAAATTGTTTTCTCCTGATTATGTTAAAGAGTAAATCTATATGCAATGTACAAATTCTCTCCTATCAACATTCCTCGTCCACACTGATTCTGGGATAGTAAATGGGTTGGAATTAGGAGATTAGAGCCAGCAAAGAAAGTTAGGGTGCATGTTGTTCATTAATCATAGCTGAGGCTGCTTCTGGAATCCATGCTTGAGCAAGCTCTAGAGTTAGAGTTCAAATTCAGGCTCTGTCCATTGCTTAGTGGATTTAGTCAAGAGACTTAAGTCTCTCTTGGTCTGCATTTCCCTATCTGTAAAATTTGAAGAATACCTTGCTCATGTGATGTTGGGAAGATTTATTTCACAACCTTTGTAGGGGTCTATAGTTACTGACATAGGTAGCTCTTCATTGATATTAGTTCCTGTTTACCATCACTCCTGTCTGATATCTAAGATAGTAAAACATTTGATCTATTTAATGGCAATAGAAGTAGGCAGAAGGGAGTCATGGTTACTATTTTACATTCTGTGGAAATATATTCAGGGTAAGTCATAGCATGCTTAGCATAGGCCAGGCCACTTAGAAGGTGACAATTGTGGCATTTTTAAAAATTGCTTTAGTAATTTCACACACGGGTTTGACTTCTAAAATTTTGTAAAAAAAAAAAAAAAAAAAAAAAAAAAAACCCTCCAGAACAAAAAACCTGAACTAACTCTTTGACCAACTTGTTTGTTGGAGTCTTGTGTCATAGGCAGTGCCTTAGTCAACCAGACTCTCATTGTAATCTTAGGGTGAAAGAAGTGTCCTTACACTCTACTTTATAAGTTGCATATTTGCATTTTATTCAGCAATTATTATAAGTAATATAGGTCATTAAATGAGATTAAATATGTGTGTATAAATTGAATTCTGAGTGAGTTATTTGGATGTAGCATTCATGCTGGTAAGGAACTCTGTTGGAGGATTGCAAAGACTTGGGATTTAATTCTGTCTTGGTCACTTCCTTTTTGTGGACTTGAGTAGTTAACCTCTCTGCTCTTCAATATCCTTATATGTGTAATTAGGATAATAATTTTATAATAGTACTTACACTTGGGGTTCTGTTTTTAAATAAATATTATAACAAATGTTAAAGTTGTAACATATAAAATCCTTAATGTTATTAACTGTGATTATGTTTTTTTTTTTTTCTTTTTTGAGACGGAGTCTTGCTCTGTGGCCCTCGGCTCACTGCAAGCTCCGCCTCCCAGGTTTACGCCATTCTCCTGCCTCAGCCTCCCGAGTAGCTGGGACTACAGGCGCCCGCCACCTCGCTCGGCTAGTTTTTTGTATTTTTTAGTAGAGATGGGGTTTCACCATTTTAGCCAGGATGGTCTTGATCTCCTGACCTTGTGATCCGCCCGTCTCGGCCTCCCAAAGTGCTGGGATTACAGGCTTGAGCCACCGCGCCCGGCCTGATTATGTTTTTCATACCATACTCTGCATAGAGTATTTTCATATACATACACATATAAAGAATTCATTTTGCTATAGCTGTGTTCATGATGCGACTTTTTACAATTAGGACACTAGTCATATACATAATAGGTTTCTGATGACAATAATATTGGTTCTATCCTAAGTTAAATGAGAAACCCTTTTATTGGGAAAATGCGGGATCATTTGTTATGGAAATTATAGCTAATAGCCAGGTGTGGTAGCTCATGCCTGTAATCCCAGCACTTTGGGAGACCCAGGTGGATTGATCGCTTGAGGCCAGGAGTTTTGAGATCAGCTTGGCCAACATGGTGAAACCCTGTCTCTACTAAAAATATAAAATTTTAGCCGGCAATGCTTGCACATGCCTATAGTCCCAGCTACTTGGGAAGCTGAGGCACAAGAAGCGCTTGAACCTGGGAAGTGGAGGCTGCAGTGAGCCAATTGTGCCATTGCAGTCCAGCCTGGGCAACAGAGTGAGACCTTGTCTCAAAAAAAAAAAAAAAAAAAAAAAAAAAAAATTATAGCTAACATTTGTTGATTGCTTTTTTATTTATTTATTTATTTATTTTTATTTTTTGAAGACGGAGTCTTGCTCTGTCACTCAGGTTGGAGTGCGGTGGTGGTGGCGCGAGCTCGGCTCACTGCAAGCTCTGCCTCCTGGGTTCACGCCATTCTTCTGCCTCAGCCTCCCGAGTAGCTGGGACTACAGGCGCCCGCCACTACTAATTTTTTAGTATTATTTAGTAGAGATGGAGTTTCACAGTGTTAGCCAGGATGGTCTCGATCTCCTGACTTCGTGATCCACCGTCTCGGCCTCCCAAAGTGCTCGTATTACAGGCGTGAGCCACCGTGCCCGGCCGTTGGTTGCTTTTTATGTGCCACACGTTGTGCCAGTGTATTAGCTCATTTAGTCTTTGTTACCACCCTATAAGGCCCATTTTAGAGCCTTTTGCCCTGGTAATAGCCTCATTTTATAGATGAAGAAGCTGAAGCACAGAGAGGTTAGTTTGCTGAAGGTCACATAAGGGAGCCAGAAATTCCTGTTTTGGAGATCGTTAAAGAATTCTTAAGGCTTCCTCCTTTGTTCTCTCACTAAATACTTGGAAGGTTTTTTCCAACTGGATGAAAGCAATGAATGAACATTAAGATGTTACAAATAGATACATAGAGAAATTTTGCATTTATATCTGTCTTTCTAAGCATGTTGCTTCAGGTGTTGTTTTATAGTTTATTATCTGTTGGCAGGTATTTCCCAACTCATAAACATGTATTAATCCACTAATATGTTCTCAGGAAGTTGGCTATATTGGTAGTTTTCTTCATGGTAGCTGCCCATCCTTGATAATGTGTGGTTGTAGGACCTTCCTACTTTTTTCTCCAGAGTTTGAGTCTGTGTTGTAATGAATAAAGAGATTGCTTATGGTTTTGCCGGGTGTCAGGAATTTACCAGCTATCTTAACCTGCTTTGTTCTGTGTGTGTATATTCTGGTGCCTCCTCCCAGATTACTGAATGGGTAGAGGAAGAACAGAAAAAGCATAAGAGAGCTCAGTGATACATTTCACAGAGCACATCTTGAATTTGGAGCAACCTCTCTTCTTTGTTTCAATTCTTATCTTAGAAGTGATCCTTCTAGCCAAGCATAGGGCCGGGAACTTAGAATGGGCTTAATAAATGTGTGATGAGTAAATGTAAATGAATATATAAAATGAATGTTCTCTTTAGCTTATAGCGTTCTTTTCGTTATCACAATCAAACAGATGTTCGGCTGAGAGTGGGGGAAGGATGAGAAGCTGCCACACATAAATATGATTTGGACATCTGTTGGATTAATAGAGAAGATAGGCCTTCTTTAATAGACTGGAAGAGGAAGGGAGCTCCAGTTTTAGTGGTTTATTTCACTGGAGGAATTGAGACAATCGTGTGTTATGATTTCTACTGTGATTTGATTAGATATAGGTACCTAATTTTCATTAATCGTATTCTCTTCTGTTGCTATTTCTTTTTTTTTTTTTTTGCATTGTCTTTATTTACCAAATAATTTGTCTTCATCATTTCCACTGCTCTCTTGGATGTAATTATTGGGAAAGGAGGTGAATTGCTTGCTTACACAGGGAGGTAGGGAATGTGGAGAAGGAGAGGGGAAAAGAAAGAGAGATAAATGTTTACCATGAATAAATGGACTTTTGGGGGAGAATTTCAGCAGTCTTTATGTTTATGTGATTCCCCCCTTCTCATAACAGTAAAAAGGGTACAGGAGAAATAATTTAAAACTGACAACTCTTCAATTATTTCAACATAATAATTTAAAACTGTTAACATAACTGTCCCCTTCTCATAATAGTAAAAAGGAGAAATAATTTAAAACTGTCAACTGTTCAATTATTTCAACATAAAATTTAAAACTGTTAGCATAACTGTTAACATACTTTAAATAAACATCATTCTGAGAAAGAAAATCTTAAGTGTCAGTTATCCTCAAAGTTTATAGCTAACGGGTGCTCTGTTTCTTTGGTCTTACTAGACAAATTTCCTTGAGAACATGTTTTTTTTTTTTTAATTAACCTAAGAGTCATGTCCTTTTCATTACAATTGTTGCTAAATATATGATTTATGTATTTATAAATAAATATATGATGTGTAAATTATATTAATTATAAATATAATTGAAATGATTCATATAGTTATAAATAAATATGTGATTTAACTGCATCATAAATATATGATTTAGCCGCATTTCATTTAGATACATGTATGGGGGAAACAGCCTCTCTCAACCTATGACAGGAATGGATTGTAGGGGAGATCGCCATCACTTTTTTGTTGGGTATCCACAGACACTGAGAGTTTCTCAGTATTTAAGACTCCTTTTCCACTAAGAGTTCCTATGATTTTCTTATAATCTAATTTTTTATATGGCAGCATACCTGGCATCTGTACTTTTTACCTCTCCTGGGTGCTTTTAGATGATGGAGATCGTTTACTTTTATAGTGTCTTTTAATGTACATGTTTGAAGTCTTAGTTTCAAAGTTGTTGGGAAGACCTTTTAGCTTTGATACTTGGTTTGGCTGCTTTTTTTTTGTTTTGTTTTCTGGTTCTGCCGTGACCTCCCTAATCTCCATTGAGGGGGATATAGCCACACTCCTGTACCTTGATATTTGTAGCAACAGTAGTAGGGGGAAATGCATTTTAGGGCAGTACCTAGGTTTTATTCAGTGTTTCAGGTAGTAAAGTAACTTGATTAAAAAAGAGAGAAAACAAACCCTCGTCTAAAAGATTTCAGCAAATATTCTTTATTATTGAATAGCTTTTTTGTGGCAGAACTGTCTTAGGTACTATGGATTCTAAGACAAATAATACATGGTTCTCTTCTTTGGAAGACTTTACAGTCTGTCTAGGTGATATATTGGTGGAAGGAAGGTGGTGGAAGAGGGGCACGGAGGGTGAGGGAGGAGATGTGGTACCCATATTTTAATCTTCTTGCCTTACTTCAGATTTCTCCAGGTCTAGAGAATGAAGATGATTCTTTTGTGCACCAGTCTTATGATCATGTGGAAAAAGAATAAAAATTGAGGAATTTACAGATTTTTTCATCTGTATCCAATATAACCAAATTTGATGGCGTTAGTTATTGTGTATATTCTTCCCACTAAGTTCTTGAAGTTATACCTTTCTTGGGTTATCCTTAGAGATAATGGTAACAGTACTGTTGCTGTGATCATGGATGTCATCTAAAACTAAAGATTGAACGCTTGCATAACAGCGTAAGGAAATAATTAAAGAACTTAAGAGCATGCCACCTCAAAATACGCCACTTTGAGTGGCATATTGACTATTTTGAGGTGAAGACACTTGAAAAACAGTAGGTTCAAGAAGATCACTCTTACCTTCCTTCTACTCCTTAAAAGCACAAGATGGAATTCCTACATGAAAGAGGTCCTCCCAATACGAAGGAAAGTAACATTCTTATCAAGGATGGGAAATTGAAGCTGAGGGAAATCTGTACAAACAACCTCATGAAACCAACCCTTATCTTTCTAGTCACTTCTCTGCCTAAAATAACTACCCTAACTGAAGTCCCTTTTCTTTGTTATATTTTCATAATTTACTGTTCTTTGTCCACCTCATTATATGAGTATTCAGCTCTAATTGAGTCTTTGGGTCTTCATTTCTTTATGAAGGCTCCTGTACCACATAAAATTTGTATTAAATAAATGTGTAAGCTTTTCTCCTGTGGATCTGTCTTATGTCAGTTTAATTCTCAGGACCAGCTTAAAAACCCTAAGATGGTAGTGGTAAAATTCTACCTCCCCTAAAGAATACATTCCAAGATAATTGATATAGTCCATTTTGAAGTCCTTTAGTTAAAAACCTATAAAAGAGGTATGTAATAACTGATATCAACCTCTTTTGAGTAGTATTTATATATCTTTAAAGAAAATGCATTTCTTTCCTTGCCATTTTTTTTTTCAGTTTGAATTCTAGCTTTTTAGTTTGATACTTAAAAATATGTTCAACATAGTTCTGATTGAACAGTTTATCAGGGAAGGAGTGAGGAATCAGGCGTTCTGCAATGACTGAAGTATTGTGCCAAATGACTGATGTATCTCAGAAGAAAAACAGGATAATTTATATAACCTAAAGTTCTGGTCCTTTTCTGATAACGCTGAACCAGAGCCATTTCATAGTTACAGATTTGCCTTTAAATCTTATACTTTGAGATGAAATGCTTCAAAAGTAAAAAGAGGAGTGTTAGGTGAAGTTAAGTATAAAAGCCACAGCACACATGCATGCATTTTTGCCTGCAGACACACACACACATACATGCCCACCTACCTCTTGTTGCCTCTTAGGAATAAAATGAAAATAGAAGTGTCGCTCATGATTTATTCATGAGTCGAATATCCACTTAATGGATCATGTAGATCTTTAATTTCCCTTTATTCTTCCCCTCTCCCCAGTTTCTCCCCATCAGCTGCCTAATGTTTTCTATTTTTTCTTATTACTATACTAGAGGATGGGACATGTCCAGGACACACACTTTAAATTATTCAACTTTGTACTTTGTTAGCAAGCAACAAAAAACTAAAATTACATGGAAATTATCTTTTGCACTTTATGTCATCCCTGTTTATCATGATAAATAAACAGAGTTGATAAAAAAATTTAGAAAATACATTTAAAACAGGTGTGAACATTGGTTTTTCATAATGTCTTAGAGACAGATCTCAGCTCAAATGTCACTTCCCCAAGGAGGCCTTCTTTAATCTGTCCCTACCAAATACAGCAGCTCTACTCATTTTTAACCCTCGTATCTGACTTTATCTGACTTCATAGCACTTATTTTATTTATTCATCTGCTTATTCAGCCACCTGTATATTGTCTTTCTTCTGGTTTAGATTGTAAGTGCTGTGGTGAGTATTTGGTCTTCTTTACTTCAGCATAGTGCCTGCCCCAGAGTAGGCATAAAATATTTGTTTAATAAACCATAGACAAGGGAAGTAATTTGCTTTGTTTTTATAGAAATGGGAAATTAATACTTAATGATGATACCTTTATCAACGTTACACTACTTATGACTAGTAGGAGTAGGATTAAGTAGCACCTGCATCTTATACTGAATATTTTGAACATTGATGATTTACATAATTAAGAATTTCAAACCACCTAAATTTGTTAATCTCTTATATAAACTAGAAGTTGAATATTTTGTGGTTATGTGAAATTTCTCATTGTAGTTCTTAGATTTCTAGTTCAGTAGTAAAAATTTGGTCTGTTTTCTAAATGTGTTCTATAGCATGTCTGAAATGTTGCCTTTGTTATGTTTGGAGACTTCTGTGCATAGATGTTTTAAAAATGTTACGTTTTCTGTACATGTAAATATTTAACTCAGCAGTGTATGGGAAAAACATTTAGATTTGCTTGTACAGATTTAGAACCTTTGAAATAACAGTAAGGGTAAACATTTTCCAAACTTAAAATTATTTTTAAGCTAACATTTGCAAGTGTTGTTTAGCAAACTTACAATCCTGCCAGCTCTGAAAAGTAAGATTAGGTATATGTATTATGCAGAATTTGCTAGAAATAATTGAATAGCTAGATGTAAATACTACTAGATGTTTGATATTTAGATTATATAACAATTTCAAATATACAAAGATTTGATAACAGCATCAGTTTTCTTTTTTTTCTTTTTTTTTTCTTTTTTTTAGTCTTGGGTATGTCTTTATTAGCAACGTGAGAATGGACTAATACAAAGCAACTATATTTAAAATAGTAATTAAATTAAAACAGAGTCCTTAAGGTGAACTCTGATCCAATATGACTGGTGTCATTATAAGGAAAGGAGATTAGGACACATACAACACAGACACACAGGATGAACATGTCAGGACACAGTGAGAAGGCAGCCATCTGCAAGACAAGGAAAGAAACCTCAGAGTGAAACCAGTCCTGCCAACCATTGATCCCAGACTTCTCTAAACCTGTGAAAAAAATAAATTTCAGCATCAGTTTTTCTTAATTTGACTTTTCATTGTTATTTAGGGAAACTGGTTCTTTATTGTCAACTAGATTTTTAAATAATGTCCTAAATAATTTTTAATGATATGCATTATTGGAAAATCCTGAATATATTATGCTAACCTCTTCAAAATTTTACTAATATCTAAATGTTAAATACTTTTAATAGTAAAAATCTGCTTTTTTGAATACTTTTTTGTAGGAACCTTAAATGCAACTTATGCTGCAGAATAAATCTAAAATTATGCTATAAAATAAATCTAAAATCTACATCTAAATAATTAAAAATTAGTGTTCATTCTAATAGTTCCCCTTATCCATGAGGGATCCCAATGGATGTCTGAAACCACAGATAGTGCTAAACCCAACTGCCCTCAATCAAAACACATTTCTGTTGTCTTTCACCTACAAATACAATGCCTTTTCCATCTTATCTAAGCACTTTATTATGCACTGTAGCCACAAATTTTACTGTTTTGAGGTGTGATGGCAAAACTAGCATGAATTTCTTTTGCTTCTTCACAATTACATAGATAGAAGATTTGTTCTTACCACTGATTTTAGCAACCTCAGTATACCCTTTTTTTTTCTTAAGTCCAAAACTGGTGCCTTTTTATTTAAAGGAAGCATGTTATGGCTTAATTGTGGCATATCTGAATTGCCAGCATCACATTGGGGATGTTATTAACTAAAAAAAGATTTACTTGAACATAAGCGCTGCAATACCCTGACAGTTGATTTGATTACTGAGCCAGCCACTGAGTGACTAAGGGTGTGTAGTGTCGACAGTTGTGGATATACTGGACAAAGGAATGATTTATGACCTGGGTGGAATAGAGCAGGATGGCACAAGATTTCATCATGATACTTGGTATTCAGAGTGATGTGAAAGTGAAACATTTATGAATTGTTTATTTCTGGAATTTTCTGTTTAATATTTTTGAACTGTGGTTGATCACAAGTAACTGAAACTGTAGAATGTGAAACTATGGATAAGGGGGATTACTGTATTCAACTTTAAAGTTACAATTATAGTTTCTGCTCATAGTTGCTCCTTACTTAAAGTTGTAGTATGAGATTTCAAGCAAATTCTGGCCATTTTTAAAACTTGAAAAAAAGTTGTATATTTTTAATCTGTGCCCCAACTCAACCACACTTACTCATATATTATAGACATTTTAAAGTTTAGAAATATGGAGGATTTGAAATTCATTCACCTGAGTAAGAAAAAACTGAAGGGCAGCTAAGCATTTCGATATATGACGAACCATATTGCATTTCTGTAAAAGTTAAACTTAATTGTAATCTTGAACCTTACTATTTAAAGTGTGATCTGAGGATGGGCAGTATACCAGCTAAAACTTTGTTAGAAACGCAGCAACTCAGGTTCTACCCCAGACCCGCCAACTGAAACAGGATCTCCTTTTTAACAAGATGTAGTTTGCTTGCACATTAATTTTTGAGATGCTCTGGTTTAGAATAAACTTCTCAAACAAAAAAGAAAACAGATCCTGATCTTAAGATGATTATATATTGTTTTCCAGAGATTTTAAAGATATTTAATAATAGTGAAAATTCCTTAAGTCTTGGTGAAAGTAAGGATGTTACTGTGTATGTGAGCCCTAAAAACAATGGTTGGTTTCGTTATCTCTTAATGAATGATATAGAGATTAACAAAATACAGTTGAACATTGGAAAACACAGTTGTGACCTTTTTAGTGTATGTTGATTTTATTTATTAAATCATTATGAAGTGGTGCTGGGTTTAATACAGATACAATATGATGGGAATTGTTGAGAACAGTAAGTAGTATTTGCAATTGTGGCTTTTGGTTTCTTTTTTTTTAATTAATTAATTTTTTTATTATACTTTAAGTTATAGGATACATGTGCATAACGTGCAGGTTTGTTACATATGTATACTTGTGCCATGTTGGTGTGCTGCACCCATCAACTCGTCAGCACCCATCAACTCGTCATTTACATCAGGTGTAACTCCCAATGCAATCCCTCCCCTCTCCCCTCTCCCCGTGATAGGCCCCGGTGTGTGATGTTCCCCTTCTGGAGTCCAGGTGATCTCATTGTTCAGTTCCCACCTATGAGTGAGAACATGCGGTGTTTGGTTTTCTGTTCTTGTGATAGTTTGCTAAGAATGATGGTTTCCAGCTGCATCCATGTCCCTACAAAGGACGCAAACTCATCCTTTTTTATGGCTGCATAGTATTCCATGGTGTATATGTGCCACATTTTCTTAATCCAGTCTGTCACTGATGGACATTTGGGTTGATTCCAAGTCTTTGCTATTGTGAATAGTGCCGCAATAAACATACGTGTGCATGTGTCTTTATAGCAGCATGATTTATAATCCTTTGGGTATATCCCCAGTAATGGGATGACTGGGTCATATGGTACTTCTAGTTCTAGATCCTTGAGGAATCGCCATACTGTTTTCCATAATGGTTGAACTAGTTTACAATCCCACCAACAGTGTAAAAGTGTTCCTATTTCTCCACATCCTCTCCAGCACCTGTTGTTTCCTGACTTTT